>NW_015506193.1:207708-216294 GCF_001515645.1 Sinocyclocheilus grahami | reverse complement strand
TGCTGATTCATTCAGGAGTGAAGTAAATGGTTCTTTATGAATGGTCCATTGAATCATTAGGCTTGTTCGACTTGAAGCGGATCATCACCATCAGATCGATCGGTGTGTGACATCAAAGTACCGCAAGAGCTATAGAGAGCAGACGACTCTGCATGCTTTTGAATCGCTCTCGCGGTACTTTGATACCATACACCGATCGCTCTGTGTAGCGTCGCTTCAAATCCAACGCGCCTATGGCCAATGGTTCAACGCGCCTAATGGTTCACCCAATTCGTTCAAAACGTGCATTAAGAAATGAAATACCACTGTGTTGCTCAGAGACGAACAGTTCTGCTTTGTCTTTATATTTTCGTTGGCAAAAGCCAAACAGACAACATTCATTGTGTCTAAAATATCACAATATTAACTTCTTACTGAACTGTTGTATAAGATTAGTATCACATTTGCATTCGTGTGATATTGCACTTAGCCTATTGCTTGTGTGATATTGCTTAACTATAAGATGTAAATATGAGACAAAAACTCAAAAAGGGGCATTTTTGCCCCATATCTTAAATTTTAGGGACATTCTTACAACGTTCTCTAGGCTCCATCACTAATGGCGCTTTTCCACTGCATGGTACGTCACGGTACGGTTCACTTTTGGGGGGTTTTCCACTGGGTACAGTACCTGGTACTTTTTTTTTTGAGGTTCCAAGTGAACCGTACCGTTACCAAAATGTGACGTGTAAACTCTTCTGATCACAGATTGGCCAGAAAGAATCGTCACTACCTGCGTCACTGCACCACAAATACAACAGAACCGCTAGATTTAAATCAGCACAGCCAGCAAAGGATCGAACGCAACTGTTTTGAACGAGCACACCAAAAAGTGGCTATTTCGTTCTCTGTTGAGGAAGTACAGACGTTCCTCCGTTGATAGCATAGGAGTGGATCCAGCGAGAGCTTGATGGGGCGACGCGGAATGAAACAGTTTTTCAGGAGTCGTGGCAACTTTAACGACATGTGAATAATCCCGCCTATAAGATGTAAATATGAGACAAAAACTCAAAAAGGGGCATTTTTGCCCCATATCTTAAATTTTAGGGACATTCTTACAACGTTCTCTAGGCTCCATCACTAATGGCGCTTTTCCACTGCATGGTACGTCACGGTACGGTTCACTTTTGGGGGGTTTTCCACTGGGTACAGTACCTGGTACTTTTTTTTTTGAGGTTCCAAGTGAACCGTACCGTTACCAAAATGTGACGTGTAAACTCTTCTGATCACAGATTGGCCAGAAAGAATCGTCACTACCTGCGTCACTGCACCACAAATACAACAGAACCGCTAGATTTAAATCAGCACAGCCAGCAAAGGATCGAACGCAACTGTTTTGAACGAGCACACCAAAAAGTGGCTATTTCGTTCTCTGTTGAGGAAGTACAGACGTTCCTCCGTTGATAGCATAGGAGTGGATCCAGCGAGAGCTTGATGGGGCGACGCGGAATGAAACAGTTTTTCAGGAGTCGTGGCAACTTTAACGACATGTGAATAATCCCGCCTATTCTAAAGCGATACTAAACTGCAGTGGAAACGCAAACTGAGCCGTGCCGTACTGAGCCAAGCCGAGTCGTACCACGCAGTGGGAAAGCGCCAAAAGTGAGTTGTTGCCCTTCCTCATATTTGTCATCAATCAACTGTATGAAATGTCAGATGACCCATATAGGTCTGGGGCAGGGCAAGTGCGTTAATAATTTTAACGCATTATTTTTCACCGTAATTAATTACTGTAATACGTTAAATTACCAGCCCTAATTGAGAATTTTTATGTTAACTGACTTTGTTAACTGAAGCATAACAGTGCCCCACTGGTCAAATCATGTTATTGCAGGTCCTTTCGTTACACCATATGACTAATCAAGACCAAAACTATATGCTTATAATGTTGACTAATTGTTTCGGTGGTGCTTGTCACCTGACAGATCTCCAGTAATGGCCGAAATGCCAAAGTAGAAGCCCTGCGGCAGATGCACGCCAGGAACGTCCAGACAGTCTCTCCACTCGTGCTGCCCGTCGATGTCAAGCATGATCTGCACCAAACACACATGTCAGTGTGACATCAGGAAGGACAGTCTGCATCTATGGCAGGTGTCCCTCACCGTGAGTCTGCGCCGGACATATCTGATGAAAAGGAAGGTGTCGTGCTTCAGGTTGCGCACCATGGCGTTACAGCCGCCCAGTTCTGTGGGCCGCCCATCCCGCTCGTGATCGTAGCTGATGGTGCCATTGCCCACCATGGCCAACACGTACGGGAATATCCTCTGATGACAAGCAGAAGAGACGACAGCAGAATGAACTCAGCATGTGATCCACTACTAGTCAACACAGACCCACTAATGATAGTCAGTGAAATAGTGAGCGGTTGTTACCTGTGTGCGGGGCGTGTATCTCTTCCTCTGGGCCTAAAAACAGACACATACAATCACATGTAAAACACCAACGGAACAGGCACATATGAAAACATGCGTGTGTCAGCAACAGTTCTGAATGACTGATTTACACTGGTTAAACTGTCCTGGTTGAATAGACTAGGGAAGTGTTCACCGTAATCAGACACATAAACCTCTGTTGATCAGAATACAGTGTACAGGAATGAGGGAAACATTATGAGTGGAGATGTAAAGTCAACATGTTCTCTTGAATCAGGTTTGAAATGCAAACTAAAAATACAAACACGCTGCGTGTGATTCATCAGATCTCATCGTGAACCACGTCTGAAGATCCTGTGCTGCTATAAACGATCTCTTCATGTAAGAGACGAACTGAATGATGGTCAGATCTCTGTGTGGACCGTATCAGACTCCTTCGTACACAAATATCACCGCATTATTACAATGAATAACTCAATGAATCTTTGGATATGTAAACTGACATTTCCTTCTGGAACACAACAGCAAACAATATAAATCACCGTCTAACAACTGATGTGTTTGTGAAGCAAAAAATGTGCAAAAGGCTTTTTCTAAGTCCTGTACACAGATACATACTGTAATGTCATTGATCGTGCTGGCAGTGTTCGATTTCTATACCTCCAGGAGTTTCTCCTCGTTGGGGTAGGTGTCCACAAACATGCCAAGTCCTGTGAAGAAATCCCTGTTTCCAAACACCGGACCTGCAGACAGGTGAGGGATAATCTACAGTCATTAGCAAACAAACCATGACTGGAGATCAGTCTCGACTCAATGAAATGAGCATCTGCAGCTCTGACCTTTCTGCATACGCTCTTTGGTGTACCAGATGGCCAGACCGTCACCGTTCAGATTCTTCTTCCCCTGACCGTGAATCTTAAAATGAACCTGTAGTTCCCAGTCCCTCAGATGACACGCATGAGCTATGTATGTTGGATGCGTGACTCACATGAAGTTGACGCAGCCGGTGCCGGGTGGAGGAGCGATCCAGATGAAGCTGAGGCTGGTGGAGGGCAGGTGACTGACGTGAGACGCCACCACACTGCACACAAACTGAGTCCCGAACTGCCTGTCTGACATCACCCCTGACAAACACACACACACACACACACACACACACACACACACACACACACACACACACAACCATACAAATACACACACAGTGTCTAGTCATGAACCATTTCCTCTGGTTTTAGGACTAGTTAATGGTTAGGGGTTGGTTAGAGTTATGATTATATTTGTTTAATAAGAAAGTCACTACGAAGACACCAATCCTTCTTGGCTGAATGGTGTGAATGGCAGCTGTAGTAAGCACACTAGTAAGTGATGATGACTTACTATTCGGCTCCATATGGCTCCCTGTTTGCTCTGCTGGTCTGGAGTGAGACGCACGTGATCGGTGGTGACCAGAGCGTCTCCCATCAGCTCCCAGTGAGATGAACCCAACACACCGATACCTACAACACACACATTTTAGGTTTTCCTGTTTTATGGGTTAATTCCATAGGTGTAATGGTTTTCCTACTGTACAAACTGTATATTATATCCCCTTACTCTAACCCTAGCCCAAAACCATTTTCAAAATCTTCATTCTGTGTGGTTTATAACCGGTTTTCCTCATGGGGACCAAAAAAATGTCCCCACAAGGTAAACATTTACTGATATTACTATCCTTGTGGGTACATTTGGTCCCCATAACGTAAGGACAACCAGGAACATACATACACACACACACACACACACACACTCTCTCTCTCTCTCTCTCTCTCTCTCTCTCTCTCTCTCTCTCTCTCTCTCTCTCTCTCTCTCTCTCTCTCTCTCTCTCTCTCTCTAATGTAGCAGCCACAAAGACATGACATTAAGCACGCAAACAGCTTTCATTCCTGTGTCAGACTGATAATGTACATCATATGTATATCATATACGTATAATTATTATGATGATAAGAGGTAAATGAGAGAGTCGCGAGAATGATGAATTTATAATGCATTTGTGTCTCTTACCCTGGTAAGGCTTGGACAGTGAATACTCTCTCTTTAAAAACTCTTCCATTTCATGACCGTCATCACATAAACTAACACTGAACGCTGCAAATAAAATCAACGATGATCTAGAAATCATGATTTAACAGTTAATTCAAAGCTTTTTAAACGCGTCCACTGAATTCACGCTAGCCTAGCGGCCATCGAGTCCCACTATCGCTCAATGCTACCACCCGATTGGCTGCTGCTGTTACACGGCGCGCATCTACTGGCTCTCTCACCTGTCAATCAAACATCAGCCCTCCCACACACCAGCAAACGGGACCGAAGATTAATGATCACAAACGATTTGCGATTTGCTAAAACAGGAATTAATTAATTTTTAATTAATTTTATATAATTGTTTTACTTTATGTGCATGCCTCATACTTTAGAAAATGTGAACGAATGCGCAAACCAAATATACAATACAGTAATTCACTACTAATGTATTATTATTATTATTGGTATTATTATTGACTAAATGACTTAATTATTATTAGAGTCGCCTTACTTCCGGAGTATATTACGCAAGAACTGATTTAGGGACTATCGTAAAACGACACTGATAATACTCACGAGGAAACGGACACCAGCGGCAAACATAAGGTCATATTGTCAGTTATCTTAAAGGGATAGTTCACCCAAAAATATGGTAAGGTTCAGAAAGCTCTCGGATATCATCAAAAAATATCTTAATTTGTGTTCCGAAGATGGGCAAAGGTCTTACGGATTAGGAGGTGAATTATCCCTTTAACAAAACAGTGAAGGAAAATGGTTGCTTTATCAAACTTCACACGCCCTTGTCCAAATACCCACACTTGCTGTCTTGGCCACTTGAGTGCGACAGGAAGTAAGTGCGCAAGACTGTCCCAGTTCTTAAAAAACGGCAAAGCGCAGTGCCCTTAACGCACACTAAATCCACACTATCTTGAAAACCGCTCCGGAGTGCTATTCGAGGCTTAGTGTATCCAATCATGCATCATGTTCTGGAAATAAATCGTGAGACTTTTTGCCGAGATCTCGCGAGAGGTCACGGAAACCTTTCCAATGCAAGTTAAATATTAATGTAATAATTAGATATTACATATAATTTGGTAGAAAAATAGTGTTTTTACGTTTTAGTGGTGCAAAGATGAGTAGTGGTGATATTTATTTTGTACAACATTTGCAACTGCTTTTTATCACTTAATTAGAAGCACCACAAATTAAAATGATGTCATGTTATAGGGACTACTGAACAGACATTTTGAAGTTGATTTTAAAATGCAAAGTATTTAAAAATTAAAATAAAGCTATGTAAACACTTGCATTTTTACAACACTATAAGTGTGTCCCATCAGGTAATGAAAAGGTCGACACACACTTGTGGTCCTCACTTGAACACTTGGGCCAAATACAGGAAATACGTCATACAAGTGGTCAAGTGCAAAGACTGCAAGTGTGGGTATTTGGACAAGGCAACACTTTAAAATACACAACTTTATGTCAAGTCAATGAAACGGACATATTATCAAGTGACTTGTGATTGTTTTTTGATGATTCTAGAATGTGGAGATTTTACACTCATCAATCTGGATTTAAACCCCCATTAACAGAAATAGTAAATGAACTTTTGAGTGCCAATCACTACTGAGGTTTTAAAGGGGTCATATGATGCGATTTCAAGTTTTCCTTTCTCTTTGGAGTGTTACAAGCTGATTGTGCATAGATAAGATCCCTGAAGTTGCAAAGACTAAAGTCTCAAAACCAAAGAGATATTCTTTATCAAAGTTAAGACTCTGCCACGCCCCCCTAAAACGGCTCGTTCTAACACGCCCCCACATATCTACCTCACTATGTGGAAATATTTGCATAATGCGCCGAAATGTGCACGCACAGAAAGAAGGCGTGATTTCAGTAACCGCAGTTAGTGTTGAAGCAGCCATGTCAGGGAGACGCTGTGTGTTTCTAGGCGAAAGCAAAAGCACTTTATTTGGCCTTCCGAAAGTAGATGCATTTAGGAATCTTTAAGATGACTTACAACAGAACAGCAATGCATTTTATGGACGACCGTTTCGTGAACCTAGGAGAGGAGGGAATTCTGACTTTGCTATGACAATCTGGCGCTTCTGAATCAGCTACTGTTTTGTTATTGGTTTAAGTATTTGCTATCGACTGTTCAAATGCGGAGTTTTGCGCTTCGTGTGTGTGTGTGCGTGCGCGTGTGTGTGTGTGTGTGTGAGAGAGAGAGAGAGAGAGAGAGATCACAGTGGAGTCAGCTGTCTTAACCGTGGCTTGTGTACTGCACACATACCAGCTTCATCACTGTGTCTGTCATGCGACTCTGTTCCCCTTTCGGGCTTGAACTGATGGTAAAACTAATGACATTATTTACTGTCTTTACATTTATTTTGAAAGATGAAGCTGGCGATTATGGTAAGGGGCGTTCCATTTCCGACGAGTGCTCGCAGTGTTCGCCGATCACAATGCACTGGGTCAGCTAGCCAATCAGAGCAGACTGCGCTTGTCGGAAGGAGGGACTTTGTTGAAAACGAAGCGTTTGAGAGAGGCGGGGCATAGAGGACCTACAATAATGTACAGTATTTGAAAAGAATGTGTTTTTTGAACATTAGAGCATGTCAACATATTCTGTTACACCAAATACACAAAATAATGATCTTTAAAAAAGCATCATATGACCCCTTTAAATGAAGCACAAACATCAGATGAGGTCAAACCAGAGTCCTGTGATGTGAAGTATGTAAGAGAGTGTGATTTGTAGACGCTCCCTTAGCTCAGCTACAGTATGGCGCGTTTGACTGTGTGTGAACATCAGAGCTCAACATACAACACCTGATCTATTCTCAGATCTGCATCAGATATCAAACACAAACACAAACACACACACACACGGGTCAGGATGGAGCACACGCCCGAGAAACACAGCAAAGAAGTGGATATTTATCGGGACACATGGGTGAGATTTCTAGGTGAGTCAAAGACACGCATATGACCTCCAGGACTTCGTTACCTTTGTGTGTGTGTGTACAGGTTTTTCTGGTGGGGACATAAACCTGAATACGCACCAACTCATGGGACTAAATTGAGGTCCCCATGGGTACAGAAGCTTATAAATCGTACAGAATGATTTTTTTTTTTAGATTGTAAAAATGCACAAAGTTTTCTGTGAGGGGTAGGTTTAGGTGTAGTGCGAAATAAAATACAGTTTGTACAGTATAAAAACCATTATGCCTATGGAGAGTCCCCACAAGGATAGTCAACCAGACGTGTTGTGTGTGTGTGTGTCTCTGATCGATCGATCTGGTCTTTCATGTTTTTGATTTAAGCTCTTCAGTGTTTCAGAGTGAGAAGTTGAGAGTCATGAATGTCACTGTCAAACTGATCCACTGCTGCTGCTGTTTCAGTCAGTATTGTGTACCAGCCTTATTACAGCTTATTCATGGTCTAATACAGGAATTAAACTTAAGTGTTGATGTTGTCTAGGCTTTATGTGTCCTGCATCAGGGTGAGATTCACACACACACATGCGCTCTCTCTCTCTCACTCACTCACTCACACACACTGAAGACACAGTCATATTGTACAGTGAGTAATTATTTCAGTGTCCAGTGCACTGCATACACTTCAGTTAATCTTCTGTGTGTTATTTCATCCACGCAAAAAACGTTCATATACAACACAAGAAACAGACATTTCAGACATGTTTATTTTCTCCTATATGCAATAGTTATATACAGGTGCATCTCAATAATTTAGAATGTCGTGGAAAAGTTAATTTATTTCAGTAATTCAACTCAAATTGTGAAACTCGTGTATTAAATAAATTCAATGCACACAGACTGAAGTAGTTTAAGTCTTTGGTTCTTTTAATTGTGATGATTTTGGCTCACATTTAACAAAAACCCACCAATTCACTATCTCAACAAATTAGAATATGGTGACATGCCAATCAGCTAATCCACTCAAAACACCTGCAAAGGTTTCCTGAGCCTTCAAAATGGTCTCTCAGTTTGGTTCACTAGGCTACACAATCATGGGGAAGACTGCTGATCTGACAGTTGTCTAGAAGACAATCATTGACCCCCTTCACAAGGAGGGCAAGCCACAAA
>NW_015506193.1:183327-189273 GCF_001515645.1 Sinocyclocheilus grahami | reverse complement strand
CTTGTATTAAATAAATTCAATGCACACAGACTGAAGTAGTTTAAGTCTTTGGTTCTTTTAATTGTGATGATTTTGGCTCACATTTAACAAAAACCCACCAATTCACTATCTCAACAAATTAGAATATGGTGACATGCCAATCAGCTAATCCACTCAAAACACCTGCAAAGGTTTCCTGAGCCTTCAAAATGGTCTCTCAGTTTGGTTCACTAGGCTACACAATCATGGGGAAGACTGCTGATCTGACAGTTGTCCAGAAGACAATCATTGACACCCTTCACAAGGAGGGCAAGCCACAAACATTCAATGCCAAAGAAGCTGGCTGTTCACAGAGTGCTGTATCCAAGCATGTTAACAGAAAGTTGAGTGGAAGGAAAAAGTGTGGAAGAAAAAGATGCACAACCAACCGAGAGAACCGCAGCCTTATGAGGAATGTCAAGCAAAATCGATTCAAGAATTTGAGTGAACTTCACAAGGAATGAACTGAGGCTGGGGTCAAGGCATCAAGAGCCACCACACACACTGCACCCGTTTACCAAGAAATTTTGGAGCACTTCATGCTTCCTTCTGCTGACCAGCTTTTTGAAAATGCTGATTTCATTTTCCAGCAGGATTTGGCACCTGCCCACACTGTCAAAAGCACCAAAAGTTGGTTAAATGACCATGGTGTTGGTGTGCTTGACTGGCCGCACACAGTGCTTTCACTGTGTGCGGATTTTCACCCAAAAACACTCTTTATCACTCATGAAACAGTGACACAAAAAAATCTTAAGGACAGGCAGAATTACACAATGATTTCCTCTGTAAATTATCTTCATAAAACAATATAAAATGACTCTCTCTATAGTTCAGATTGACTGCAGTAAATGTTTCACATGTTTTCATTACAGCACAACATGATTCCTGAGTTGCCCCTTTTGTATAAATGATAATGAGATTGAAAGACCAACACTGTGTATCAGTTCATTTATATCTGATGGTTTTGATAGTATTTCATTTCATATTTTAGATTTGGAATATATCTTAATATGGTATTACTGTAGAAAGGTAGCACATTTCTTATTCAGTTCTGCATAATGCAGTTTTGTAAAGAGCTTGTAATCTTGCAAATTGTCCTGTAGGTTCATTGAGTTTTGCTAGTGTTTGTGTTTGAGTGAGAAAAGAGTTCATGTCATTTAAAGCTGTAGTCATTGACTGTATTTTGTGTCCAAGCAATGATAAACAATCCATAGTTGAGCCACACAGATGCTGCTGAGTTTAGTCCATCAGCTCTGTGTGACTGATAAGAGGTTTTGAAGTTTAATATCATTAATGTAAGTGTGTGTCTGACATGTGCATCCGCAGGCTATGCTAACGAGGTGGGCGAGGCGTTTCGCGCATTGGTGCCGGTCAGTGCGGTGTGGGCCAGTTACGCCGTGGCCACTGCATACGTGTCTGCTGACGCGCTGGACAAAGGCAGGAAAGCAGCTGCGGTGAGTCTGGATCGGTCTGAATCAGTCAGTCTGTCATCTTCTCGTCTGCGCTTCATGATGGTTCGGCTGGTTTGTGTCTGCAGGCTCACGCTGAGGATCATGGAAAGGTGGGGCGGGTGGCCGTCGCTGTGGTCGACACGTTCGTCTGGCAGGCTTTGGCTTCAGTGGCCATTCCTGGATTCACAATCAACCGCGTTTGTGCCACGTCGCTCTTCCTGCTGGGAAAAACCACACGCTGGCCACTTCCTGTGCGCAAGTGGACCACGACCGCCATCGGCCTCTCCACCATCCCATTCATCATCACACCCATCGACAGGTGAGAAAGTATGTGTGTGTGTGCGTGAGAGTGTGTAAGTGAGTGTGTGTGTCCCAGTGTTTTAAGTCAGTCTGTTTGTTCTTCATCAGGTCGGTGGATTTCCTGTTGGACTCCAGCCTTCGGAAACTCTACGGTGAAGGAGAAAAACATGAATGAGCCTTGTCACGACACTGACCTCTGACCCCTCCAGCCAGCACGAGCGCCAGTCTGTGATCAGCAGCAGAAATGTGTCTGACATTGATGTTATTACTGGCATTTCAGATGAACCGTGCCTCTCAAAGACCTTCATTTGCATGCATCTAACTTGATAATGGTTTTTATCTGTGCGGTTGTTTGTTTTCAAATGTTTACTTCATCTCTTTTTTCACATTATTGCATGATTTTATTTCAGCTCGTTTAATTATGTTTTTGGTGAACGGTTGAAGAATCCAGTACTGTATGTTTCCAAACTGTAGAAATGAAACTAGTGAAGGCTGAGTTTCTAATTACTGTAATATCAAATCAATCTGAAGTGTTTCTGATTATCTGTCATTCTTGTTTAATCTCATGGTAAAGGGATTAAGTGTGTTTCTGATGAAACTATGCAAGTTCAGTTCTGAATGGCATTAAACAAATATTTTTAATCAAATGTCTGTTTATTTGTCATTCCGACTCCAGCCTGATTCAGAAAGGTGTTTCCTTCATAAGACCGAAAGCATTTTTAGTTTCTTTCAGTTGTTTGTTTATTCAGTTATGTTAATGTTTTTGTTTTAGGAACATGGCTCAAAACTGAGGAGGAAGTTTACTGTGTTTACAGTGGGTTTTGTGGTAAAACCTTGTTTCATACTCAAACAGCTCTACTGAAGTATTTTCATATTTCAATGCATGACAGATTTAGGAATCTATGAGCTAAACAGAAACACTAGGGTTCTGAAAATGATTTGTTGTCATGAGCTGAAAATTAATCAAACGGCCCATATTCATGAAAATTCTGGGAGCAAAGAGTTGCTAGTGACAAAATTCTAAGAAAATTCTTAGAAAATTGGGCATATCCTTGTAGAATTAAAGAGAAGATCCAAGTTATTCACAAAGCATCTTAGCCCTTAAAAGAACTCTTACGGTCAAAAAGTGTTAGGAGTAGGGAGAAGGACGGGCTTAAGAGTTTCTTTAGCAGACGAGAAAACGGCCGAAACGAGGAGAAGAAACTTGTTGCAGACAATGGATGACAGTGAGTTAATAAGACGCTACAGATTAGATCATGCAGTGATCATGTTTGTGACTGATCTTAATAGAGACACCAACATCTATATCTATATCTATATATATATATATATATATATATAAAACAGTATTGATTATTACCAAAATAATTTTTTATGTTTCGTTAATGGTTAATCCACCAGTATGTATAAGCTCTTTAGTCACAGTAGTGAGTAGATAGATCGCACAAAAGTTTCATTAAAAGCAATCTTTGGGAACAACTGAAAACTAGTTTTTCAACGGATCACAAATCTCACGGTTCGGATAATATATTACGGTTTTTGAGCCACGGATCGGATCGTTTTTCAGATCAGCAAGAAAAAAAAATCTATGTAACTGCTTTCCATAAGTACGATACCACAGCAAAAACTCTTAGCCTAAGAAAGTTCAAACATTATTAAAGGGGTCATATGATGCAATTTCAATTTTTCCTTTCTCTTTGGAGTGTTACAAGCTCTTGGTGCATAAAGAAGATCTGTAAAGTTGCAAAGACTAAAGTCTCAAATCCAAAGAGATATTCTTTATAAAGGTTCAACCACAAAGAGTCAACCACGCCTACCTAAAACGACTCGTTCTAACACGCCCCCACATACCTACGTCACTATGTGGGAAGATTTGAGTAATGCCGCCCAAATGTTCACGCAAAGAAAGAAGGCATAACTTTTATTCTCGCTGTAGTATTGTTGCTGCCTCCATGTCATGAAGGCACTGAGTGTTTCATTGTGAAAGGGAAACTACTTTGTTTGTTCTTCCAAAAGAGGACGATATCCGCTTCGTCATGCCTAGAGCTGATCCGTGCTGGTCGCTGAGGAAATACATCAAGTTCGCGCTGTGGATCGCCGGATCGGCTTTCACCATGGACGAAGTAGAGTCCAGCCTGGGGTCGTCACATGTGGCTGCCGCTCACTCAAGCCCGCCATGTGTGACGCTGTGTGTTTCGTTGTGAAAGCGAAACTACTTTGTTTGGCCTTCCAAAAGAGGACACGACTAGAAATAAGTGGTTAAGTTGTATTAACAACACTGCTCCAGAACAGTTCAACCCAAATATTCAGATGTGTGCAGTGCATTTTATGGAGGAATGCTTCCTGATCCTGGGAGAGTAGACTACAATGCTAGCTGTTCTGACTCACAGGCTGTACGTTTTCATATTTAAAGGATTTGCCACTTATGATTCTAACGCGAGTTTTGAGCAGTGTAGAGTAGTGCTTGTTGTTTGTCGTTTCTCCGATTACAAATGCAGTCATGGTTTTATGTTTATTCTCACAGTATGGTAAGGGGTGTAACATTTCCGTCACATGCTTGAGGTATTCAGCCAATCACAACGCAGTGGATAGCTGGCCAATCACAGCACACCTCGCTTTTCAGACCGATGAGCTTTGTAAAAATCGACACGTTTCAGAAAGGCGGGGCATAGAGGAGAAACAATAATGTACAGTATGTGGAAAATAATGTCTTTTTTTAAACCTTAAACCGCATAAACATATTTCATTACACCAAATACACAGAATAATGTTCTTTTTAGCAACATCATATGACCCATTTAAAGAGAAGTGAACAGCCAGTAAAAATAAGAACAAATAGGCTACACAAATTACAAGTACATCCGATTTCTTTCTCAGCTGTTATCGTTCACTTAAGACACAACAGACTGCATTTGCCACTATGATTGTCGAGATCAGTATTTTGTCATAATTTTATGTGTATATGCATCTGTTCAAAGGCAAAGAGTGAATGAGATAGGAAAGATGGTTCAGTTCGGTGTTCGCTTGCGGTCAAACGCGCCTCTCTGCATGTGCGAGCTTCATGTTTGTGCGGCTGTGATAGAAAATCTCGTCAAAGCCCATCGCTGGATTCTAGGAGAGGACATTTGGGGAACAGCTTTTAACTCATTAAATAAAGACAACAAGGGCTTATGGTCAGTAACGATTGTAAATTTTCGACCATACAAATACTTATGGAAGCGCTGTAAGCCAAACATTACAGCCAACCCTTCTTTTTCAACTGCGAATAATTCCGCTCAGCTTGATTCAATGTTCGTGACATAAATTCTATGGGTCTTTCACTAACAGCCAGCTTCTTTGGCAATGAATGTTTGTGACTTACCCTCCTTGTGAAGGGTGTCAATGATTGTCTTCTGGACAACTGTCAGATCAGCAGTCTTCCCCATGATTGTGTAGCCTAGTGAACCAAACTGAGAGACCATTTTGAAGGCTCAGGAAACCTTTGCAGGTGTTTTGAGTTGATTAGCTGATTGGCATGTCACCATATTCTAATTTGTTGAGATAGTGAATTGGTGGGTTTTTGTTAAATGTGAGCCAAAATCATCACAATTAAAAGAACCAAAGACTTAAACTACTTCAGTCTGTGTGCATTGAATTTATTTAATACGAGTTTCACAATTTGAGATGAATTACTGAAATAAATGAACTTCTCCACGACATTAAACTTAAAGTCGTGCAAACTAAGACTGTCAGCAGAACTGCTCAAGAGACATAGAGAGAACAGACACACACAAGACACAAACAACATCTCCCTCACTGACTGAATCCTGGTGCAGGACTTGGGTAATTTGGGAATGATCAGGTTCGAAACTTTAGAAGTCATAGGGGTGCATTATTTAGGATTACTTGTATCATTATTGTGTCATTTTAGATTGCTCTAATTGTCAGAGGTTTGACGAGGTGGTATAGGCGTAATCTCAATTAGGTTTGTTGAGTTCTCAGGTTCAGGTTCAGGTTCTTGGTCCGTTTTATCACGTCGGAACATGCGCGGGACGCCGGAAGTGCATTTGTTGAAAGACTCTTGAACGGCGTTCACTCGCTTGTGGAGGAGGAAGGCAAGTGTCAGAGTCACAACATGTCCTACGATAGTAGAAATGCAAAGCGCTGTGTCAGCGGCAGACCAAGACCGAATGATTGG
>NW_015506193.1:181368-183125 GCF_001515645.1 Sinocyclocheilus grahami | reverse complement strand
TCTTCCAGTTCTGGATCGAGGACGAAGGAATGCTGTTTGAAGAAGGGTGAGATTTCGAGTTCGGCCTGATACTCGTCGTCGGTAAGGTGATACAATGCTAAATCGTCAATATGGAGGATCGAGTCCTTAGGGACATTGATCCATAAAGTTTGATTGGGCAGGATAATGCGGTGTCGTGTTGATCGTAGGTGAGGGTAGCCGTACGCGCTGGGGTGTTGACTAGGCATCGGTTTCCAACAATCTCGGCTTGTGTTGCCTCAATGTGGGCCCGTGGTGTAGCTTCGGCAGGGCAGCTAGTGTCGGGTCTAATGGATTCTAGGCCGCAGATGCCCTCGGTATTATCACGGATGAAGGGTTTACTCGGGCAGAGGTAATGAATGCCTCTAGTGAGTATACACATTTTCAGGTTTGGGGCTAGGTACAATTGCTCGTTGGTATCGTGATATGCAACGACTTCAGGAGTGTGTATTTTGACATAGGTGTTACTCTGCCAAAATCCCACATTCACAACGTCTTTGAGCCGGTAAATGTTATTGGAGTCAATAATAGGTAAACTGAGGAGAAAGGCAAAGTCGCCTACTTCTGGGTCTACGTATAAGGGGATGGCGCTGCCCAGGGAAAAGGCGAGATGGGTTTGGAGGGGACTAGCAGGGCCCATAGTGGCCGAAGTTAGGATGTTTTGGACAAGGCTAAGAGGTATCAAGTAGTGGGGGATCCTACCCATGGCTAAGTTATCGATCGAGGAGCTTACTTCCCGTAACATGTCGGTCATGAGGGTGGTTAGGAGTTGTGTTTGGGCCAAATCGCTTTGCACGACCGAAAATAGTTTGTTGATGGATTTTATGGTCTGATTTATAAGGGTGCTATGGGTATTTAGAATTGTGATGGTGCCGTTCAGCGACTTCCCGAAGGTCTGTAGGGCGTTGCTCTGGACTAAGAGCTGTTGTCGTATCCCAGGCATTTCAGCCTGGATTTCGTCCACATGCCGTCTCACGGTGGCCAGATTAACAGCATTAGCGGTATTCATACCGATGTTAAACAGAGTTCCTACAGCCGCAGCAGCCCCCAGCAGGGCGCCCAAAAATCGTTTGGGACACCGGTTATACCCGCTTAATTCAGCCTGGGTTACAGTCATTTTCTGTAATTGGTGCAGCATGTGGTTCACATCTGCCTGGGCGTGGGCGAGGATTTCTCGAGTCCACCGGGCTCCAGCCCAAATGGTTTGAGCGGCTGAGGGGGTGTAGTGAGGTCTGACAACATCACGGGGATTGAGTCGGACGTAAACCTTTTGAGTGTAGGTTTTGCAGTTCGTTATCAATAACCCCGATTGTTCACGGAGTACTATCCCCGACGCTGGTCCCGGCGATGCGACTTCTGGCTGGGGCATAACCCCCATTATGCAAAGCAACAAGGCGGCGAGTCCGACCATCTTCCTGGTAATAGAACAGAAAGAAGGAGCAATTAGTTGTGAGGGTCATGGTTTGGCGAGGTCGTCTCGATCAGTTGGCACTGACTTTTCACAATGTTTTATGAAAATTTTGGCGAAAGGAGTCGATCCTAGTTTCGGGACCTGTATTTAAAGTTGAGCTAAGGGAGTTCCCTGATGAGGGGACTAGAGGGGAAAGGAATTGTAGTGAGAGAGAGGGAAAGAGGAAAACAAAAAAAACAAAAAAAAACATAGCTATAAAGGAAAACACAAAGAAAAAAACAGCCACACGGACACCGAATGAGGTGAGACAGCAAACGAGTGTCACGGG
>NW_015506193.1:178099-179091 GCF_001515645.1 Sinocyclocheilus grahami | reverse complement strand
TCCTTGGCGGTCTGCTTCCTTGTGGAGGGCATCCGCCTCACTCAGCATCTGTTGGATTTGTGCGGCGAACCAGGTGTAGGGTTCCTCTGTGGTTAAGTCATTTGAGGGGCTCTGTGCCTTGATGGTCACCTGTGCAGGTGATTCTGTTGCGAGCTGTGTTGAGACAGCATAGACTGCTAGGTGAGTGTCGTCTGTGATTTCTGATCGGCAGACGCTTTCTCTGGGCACTGGCAGAATAGAAGGGATGGCAATGGTTCCATTGGGTCTCGTGAACGTTACTGTGTCATCATATTCATCTGACAGTACTTGTATTGGTATGTGGGCTATGACCGGTACCGTTAGTTCAAAGTCATGGAACGTCTGGTTAATGAGCCATCCCAGGTGACTGGCTTTGGGAATGTTGATGTCTTTGGCCGTACAGTTGTTGAATAATATGTACACAGCATGAGATGACACTTCAATGAGCGGTGTGGCTTTCAAGGTCAGTCCTAGTCTTAGGCAGGTCCTGGAAGGTTGGAAGAAGCCTAGCTTACTGTCGAGAGAGTGGCCAGGTCGCATGTTGAGGCGGACGCTGACACTCTTGCTGTAGGCAGGTATTGCAGCTTCTTGCTCACTGATCATGGCACATGCGTCTGGCATTGTTTGACCAGAGCGAAGGTTCTTGAGGTTGACTGCCGTGGTCAGTTGGTGTGACAGGGGAGCCCATATGACGTCGTTCACAATGTCCACACAGGCATTGAGCCGGACCATGATGTCTGCTCCAATGCAGATGTCATGAGGTAGGTTGGGGACAACGAGGAAGTAGTGACTCAGGTGTCTGTTGTTCCATCGTATATCCACAGCGCAGATAATCTTGGAGATAGCCATGGTTGTCGACCAGGGACTGAGAGGGAAGCGGCTGTGTCTTGAGACATGTGGGAGGCTCTGCTGTCCTTGATTCATTGCTTTGAATAGCTTCAGGCTGATAGCTGAGTTCTCTGCCCACAGGGTTA
>NW_015506193.1:177145-178089 GCF_001515645.1 Sinocyclocheilus grahami | reverse complement strand
GTTCCATTGGGTCTTGTGAACGTTACTGTGTCATCATATTTATCTGACAGTAGTTGGACTGGTATGTGGCCTAAGACCGGTACCGTTAGTTCAAAGTCATGGAACGTCTGGTTGATGAGCCATCCCAGGTGACTGGCTTTGGGAATGTTGATGTCTTTGGCCGTACAGTTGTTGAACAATACATATACAGCACGAGATGACACTTCAATGAGAAGTGTGGCTTCCAAGGTCAGTCCTAGTCTTAGGCAGATCCTGGAAGGTTGGAAGAAGCCTAGCTTACTGTCGAGAGAGTGGCCAGGTCGCATGTTGAGGCGGACGCTGACACTCTTGCTGTAGGCAGGTATTGCAGCTTCTTGCTCATTAATCATGGCGCATGCATCTGGCATTGTTTGACCAGATCGAAGGCTCTTGAGATTGACTGCAGTGGTCAGTTGGTGTGACAGGGGAGTCCATATGACGTCGTTCACGATGTCCACACAGGCATTGAGCCGGACCATTATGTCTGCTCCAATGTAGATGTCATGAGGTAGGTTGGGGACAACGAGGAAGTAGTGACTCAGGTGTCTGTTGTTCCATCTCATGTCCACAGCGCAGATGATCTTGGAGGTAGCCATGGCTGTCGACCAGGGACTGAGAGGGAAGTGGTTGTGTCTTGAGACATGTGGGAGGCTCTGCTGTCCTTAATTCAATGCTCTGAATAGCTTCAGGCTGATAGTTGAGTTCTCCACCCACAGGGATAATGCTGCGTCGGACACTGATGTGTCGTGGACCTTTATGGCAATCATGATTCGAAGGGGGCCTGAGTCTGAGTCAGGCGCCTGCAATGAGCAGAGGAAAGGGTCCAGGTTCTTGCTGCTTGGAATTGAGCTTGGCCCTGGCCCTGGCTTTGACATTGCATCATCAGTCAGTGAGTTGGCGGCGGTGTCTGTGGTTTGACACTGCGA
>NW_015506193.1:176442-176728 GCF_001515645.1 Sinocyclocheilus grahami | reverse complement strand
GGGACTGGAGTTTGGGATGAGACAGGTAGGATGTCAGGACTGATCTGGTGTTCGTCGGAGGAGTGGCAGATGACCAAGACAGCACTTTCAGGAACTTGAGTGGTTTCGTCTGCAGGTGTTTGTTGGACACTGCTGTGTTCTGACGCATCAGGTGTTGGGTCAGTTTCTGACGGTTTTGCGGGTTGTTCAGGTAGGATTTCTTGTCCGTCTGAAGTTATGGAGGTCACGGTTCTCTGAGAGTGAGGTGAAGGAGGGCGGTTCTATGTGGCTGGGTGGGGCCGCTGGG
>NW_015506193.1:176111-176432 GCF_001515645.1 Sinocyclocheilus grahami | reverse complement strand
TCGCTGACTTCTCTTCCGGCTGCTAGTCATGCTGACTCTGGTTTCTCTTTCTTTTCCCACTTCCGATCCTCCTCCTTTCGGTGGAAGAACTCTTTCATCATCATTTTCATCAGCTCTTGTGAGTCGAAACACGGTAGTGTCTTTTGTTCTTGTGTGGATTCAGTTTGAGCTTGGTCAGCTCGGAATCTTTGCAAGTTCCTTCGTTGATTCCTTGGACTGGTTGCTCCGGGGTGTGTTTGTCGTTTTCCTTTGGAAGTTCCGTTCGATTCCCACGAGCCTTTTCCTCTTGAGTTTCCAAATGAGTTTGGCTGATTCCACGAT
>NW_015506193.1:174217-175164 GCF_001515645.1 Sinocyclocheilus grahami | reverse complement strand
TGCTTGGTAGGGGTTAGACTGGTGCCCGTCGTGTCCTTGTAGGCTCAGGGCGCAGCTCGTAGGCATGTCTGAGTTCCTCTCTGATGCTGTCGGACTTCTCTTTGATGTAGTCCAGCTGTTGTGCTGTTGTGTTGGTGACTGATCTCAAAAGAACTGAGTAGGTCCACTCAAAGTTCCCCTTTGATTCGGCTAGAACTGGAGGCTCTGAAGTCAGCCTTTGCCTTTTCCAGGAGCTGTTCGGCATATTGCAGCTTGCTGGAGAGATCAGCGTGGTCAGCCTTGCCTCGTTCCATTTCTTGGATAGCGGCTGCTTGGGCTTCTTTCAGCCTAGTGATCTCCTCCTCGGCGCCTTGTTCCACTTCATCATGCCCTTCCTGTCGTTCCTGAGCCTCCAGTTCTAGCTGCTCAACGCGTCGTTGTGTGCGTGTTAGCTCCTGCTGGAGATGGGCGGCGTGCCTGTCGCTCAGCTTGAGGGTGGCGATGAGTGTGTGGCTTAAGGAGCCGGTGATCTTTGCTAATTCTTTGTGACTGTAGCTCTGACTTGGGTCTTGTTTCATGAGGTTTGCTATGTTGTCATCCAGCTGGTCTTGTGTCTGATGCCTCAGTGTTTCAGCAGCCTTAGGTAGGAGGCTGTATGTTGTAACACTTAGCCAGGTTTCGAGGTCTTCCCAGTGGCCAACAGGGTCTGTCGTGCGAGACATGTTTTGGCGTGGTGAGGGAGATCTTAGAACCTAGACTGACACAGACCTTGAAGAAGAGGAAACAAACAAAACAAAACAAACAAGGTAAAACAGAGGTGTAAGTGTGCAATGTCACTGGTGGTTTGACAGTGAGTGTGTAAGGGACAGGTGAGTGTAGTTCTCGGTTACTGTGATTCTCTGGAGGGCGTGCTCCTAATTTGCAGTCTCTGTGGGGAAAATTAGTAAGCACACAGGTAGCACAGCTAG
>NW_015506193.1:158516-174207 GCF_001515645.1 Sinocyclocheilus grahami | reverse complement strand
TCTGTCGTGCGAGACATGTTTTGGCGTGATGAGGGAGATCTTAGAATCTAGACTGACACAGACCTTGAAGAAAAGGAAACAAACCAAACAAAACAAACAAGGCAAAACAGAGGTGTAAGTGTGCAATGTCACTTGTGGTTTGACAGTGAGTGTGTAAGGGACAGGTGAGTGTAGTTCTCGGTTACTGTGATTCTCTGGTGGGCGTGCTCCTAACTTGTAGTCTCTGCGGGGAAAATTAGTAAGCACACAGGTAGCACAGCTAGAGAACGGAGGGATGAAAGGAAAAGAAAAGAACAACACTGAGCAGTGGACAGGATAGTAATTGGCTGCTTCCAATTTTCCTGTAAGAGAAAAGTTTTTTTTTCTTGAAAAGAAAGAAAGTTAATGGTAAGATGAGAGGGAAAGATAAAACAACAAAATACCCTTTTCTGGTAGCAGAAAATGAGGATAATTGAATTTTCTTCTTTGCCTTTTGTTTAAGTTTGATTTAGAAGGATGCTTCTAAACCGGCGTTTAGGAACGAGAATTTCGTAATACCACAAACCACAGGACTGTGATTGTTATTAAAAATTCCTCCTTGTGAGGGAAAACAATAAAAATGACAGTATTGGGTTTTAGCTGTTACGATTGACACCAGTCACCAATTTTTCGTTTCTGGATGCTTGTTCAAATTTTCAAATTGTGGTCTTCTTAGCTAGGTAGGGTTTCTAAAGCAAGTGACAGGTAAATGGAAGACAATTTTGAAACGGCGTTCTGGCGTTCTCCAAAATACCTGTTCAATTTCTCAAAATTCTTTGCTCTGTGATTTCCATAGGCAACCTCCCAGCAAGCAACCACAGTCGTCACCTCAAAAGGAAACGGCTGAGAGAGAGAAGCAGAAGAGAGAGAAAAGTTTCGCTCTCCCAATGTATTAAATTAATTAACTGAAAGGGAGAGGGAAAGAAGGCCCATTTGCTAATTAAATTAGAATTTAAGGTTAGCAATAGTATTTCCTGGTTAAAATTTAAAGATGTTATCATTAAAATTGATGAGAGTAATTAAAATTACTATTAATCAATTTATATCTTGAAGCAGGATGACTCAAACCCTAATGATAGTCCTGAACTAAAAATGTTATTGCCTTATTGATGGTTAAGGATTAAACATTTTATGATGTTTGTTATTAAAATTAGCAACGCAATTATAGCTGACTGATCAGCAAATATCGTGGCAATATGGACACAGGACCCGTAATTATTAAATGAAATTAAAATTCCAAATACGTAATTAATCGTGAAATCAGTATTAGTAACTTGTTATCCTTAAAGCTTAAACTTCTAATGTCGTTGTCTTTAAACCCTAATAGCGCCTATAATCAAATTTCATCAGTAAACACTGTTGCCATGTGGAAGCAGGAACTGCAATTAATTTGACATGAAATTAAAATTTCACATCTGTAATTAATTTATGAACTGAAATGTAAATTCCAAATTTGTAATTAATTTAGGAAATGGAATGTAAATTCCAAATTTGTAATTAATTTAGGAAATGGAATGTAAATTCCAAATTTGTAATTAATTTAGGAAATGGAATGTAAATTCCAAATTTGTAATTAATTTAGGAAATGGAATGTAAATTCCAAATTTGTAATTAATTTAGGAAATGGAATGTAAATTCCAAATTTGTAATTAATTTAGGAAATGGAATGTAAATTCCAAATTTGTAATTAATTTAGGAAATGGAATGTAAATTCCAAATTTGTAATTAATTATTAAATGTACTTCACAATTTCAGATCCTTACGTATAGCAAATTGATATTTACCGATGTCCATAAAATTATAAGGGCGTTATAGCTGAATTAAACAACGTAGCATTACAGTAAAACGGCCTAGGCTGGCCAGGATTAATTGTTAATAACACCACAACGGTAGCAGTTTACTGAGGATAGTACCACGCTGAAGTGGAAAAGCCAACCTTTTAAACCAACGTGATTATAAGTACTTGTGAGATCGCTCATCTGACGTTTTTGGTTAAAATCACATTGCAATAAGGTTTATAAAGTTTGCATCTGTCTGTTCTTTTCAATGGGAGGAGAAGAGGAGAGAGAGAGATGAGAAAGGCGAAATATATCTTCGGCGGATATCAGCACATGTCTTATTACAGACAAAACACACGTGGACTTAACCACTTTTCACTTGATCAAGTTTCCTAGTTCTCCCAAAGTGAATATCGTCTGGGCACTCTTCCTGAGCACCGCGTTTCACGTCCACTAGTTTCTAGTGAATTAAATGTCAAGAGGGTTGTCAGCTAGCTACACTGATTTCCTCAGACTGGGGAGACAATAGCAGAGCTGTATTTGAAAGTGGAACACGCACTACACAAATCAGACTCTGAAGGCCTTTTACAGAAAGTAAACGGGGAAAAACGCCCGTTTCTTTCTCGTGCGCTCTGACGCGACTTGTTTTGTCTCGTTGGACAACTAAAAACGTTTTTCTGCAGTTCAATTCTTTCTAAAGAACAACTCGAGTTTTATATTCGAACAACACGCTCTTCCGTGCTAACATACATAACCAAAATAACACAACAAATTCAGTTTCTTTTGTCTTTTATCTATTTTTCCGGATAAAACAGACAAAATTCATAATATTATCTTGGTATCATTAATTTTTCAGTCAATCTTGCCAGCTTTGTTTTTCTCCACCATTCTGTAATAATTTACTTATTTGTAAGGGAATTAATCATTATTAATTCATTCAGGTTTATTTCTAGCTCAGGTTTTAAAAGAACTCGATCTGAGAATTCGAGGTCCACCTGATCAAAACTGACTTTGACTTTCAATAGTTTATACTTTTATCAGCTACTCGGCCAGCGAGAAGCTGATGTCAGTGTATATTACCAATTGAATATGTAAATTTTGTATTCTCCCTGGCCACGGGTGAAATACAAAATTTGATGATTTGTCAGCTCTTGAAAGAGAGGTAATTATTATGCGTAAGCTACGAGCTAAGGTAACAAGCAAGGATCGTTTGGCAATAGAATTGACACGAAATTATATGACCCAGACAATTGATTAGTTATAAATGAAACATGAAATTTATTGGCTATTCTAGATCACATAAACTTAAGCTAAAACACACAAACATACAGTTCAGAGGAAGGAAAGTCTGTTAACGGAGTTCTGAGTTTCATAGTTCTATCTCGTTTTCACGAGGGATGGGAATTCACCTTAAGAATTCACAGAGCAACGCATCTAAATTCACCCGTTCAGCAGATCATAGAATGTTGTTTACTTGCGTTCCGCTGGTTGACAGCTGAGGTGACTCCGTGGTTGCTGCGGGCTTCCTGGAGGTCTTTGAGGGAAACCCCGTCACTGACGGGTCGGTGACGTCAGTATGATGTCCTTTGGGAAGCCCCTCGTGAGTTGTGATGACGCAGAGGCGCAAGCAATCTGCTGAGAGTCTTAGACTTTCAAGTTTGTTGACGATTTCAACGAAGTATCACTGAAGTGTTGAGTTTTAGTTTGCTGGTCGCTTTTGATGGTAAATGTGAGCACGCGTGCAGGTGCTCTAACACAGCGACCAGCGAGAGCCGGAGAAGTTGCAAGCCAGCTAGCTAACCAAAAACCCCCCTGGATTCTGTTCTGCATTCGGGTTTTGCTCTGTGGCATAAGTCCGTCCCCTGACGCTGGCTTCCAATCGACTTCTTAAGGGGCGGAGTGTGCATACATTAACCAGAGACTCTCATTTATATGAGGCCACCTATAATAATATATTGATACGTCTATAAAGTCTCTTAAATGCAAATATTGTACATACTATTAAAGTGTACTTCATTTCAACCTTCTGCATTTCTGGTTTTCATTCGTTCAAGATTAAACTTCACATATTACACAGTTTAATATCCTTAATTCCTAAAAAGGGGTAATTAAACACTGGTTAAAGTTGCACCGATTACATGAAACACGTCAAGCATATATATATACACATACAACCTACTATTTGTAATTCTATGCTCTGATCATTTTATACTTTCAATTATTAGCAACGATTGTCAAACGACATCTTGTCTCTTTCCTTGGAATGCGGGGGAAAAGGGGTGAGTCCCTCGATCACGTACAGGTCAGCTCTGGGCATCTGCTGGAGAATCTCCTGCGGGACAGGGAGCTATAAAATTGTCTCTTTTGTTGATCGGAGTTTAGCAATTTATGCGTCCACTGGTCATGAGGGTATTTCTATCTGCTCTTTGCAAGCCCGTAAAACAACTTTAAGCACCGTTAAAGTACTGTCCTTTTTAGCTTATCTTGAGATATAGCCAAACAGTCCAGGGAATGCTTCACCTTACTTGATAGAGCATGAGTTTTACGACTGCAGATGGCTGGGGAGACGAACCTCAAAAACCTTCCATGGAATGTGCTGGTTTGATGTGTGTGTCTCCATCATGTAGGTGGGTCTGTTGTGAGACAGATCCTACAATCTCGATCGGGAGCAGTTAAATAAACGTAATGACACCACACAATAGAGGATTTTTTGGACAAAAAAATTGTTTGCGACTAGCTTTGAATCAAGTACTAATGATTAGTAAATGTTTATAAAGATTTACAAATGATGAATAGCATACACTTTAGATTGGGTATTGAAAAAACATGAACAAATAATTAATAAATGATTTGTTAAGATGTGGAAGTAGTAGAAGTCTATAAAACCAACAAAGACCAAATATATGATCTTTACAGACTTTGATTTTGAGTTAAGGAATAATATGTTAACAAAAATAGTTTGTGAAGTGCTTAAAATTACTAATTAGGCTATTTTTTTTCACGACATTTATGAATGTAAAAAATGGCATTAGGTAATATATGAACTTAAGTTTAATGACATTTGTAAGCATTCAAAAGTACATTAATAAATAAGCATGTAATCATTGTATAATTTCTGTTAAAAATCATTTGCAGATTTTTTAAAAGTGCTTGATCGTATGAATTGCAAATTTGATGATATTCAAAGTTTGATGACAACCGCGGCAAGACGTCGGTGCACACCATTTTCAAGTTCAAGTCCACCGAAGTTGTCAATCAAACTCTTTGCACAGGGTCAATTCAGGAATATAAACTCAAAAAGCATTTTCAAGTCAATTCTGAATGTCACGCATCCCGCCTGTCAGTGAGAAACAAAAATATATTATCTGATTCTGGAAACTTGTCATGTTAAATTTGTGAAATCTTGTTAGGACGAGGTGTGTTTCTCTATCTGGCTAACTAGCTAATACAAATATTTTTTTATATATGATGTGGCTTGCATGACTCAAGTGCGTGTTGAGTCATCTCTTTCTGTCTTTTGTTTAAATATCCCTCCTTATGTTTAACTGAAGCTGTCAGAGGAAACATTTGTTAATGTTCATAGGGCTCAAAATTGAAGGAAATCTGAGGTGAAGAATATGCGTTAGAAAGTTTTGCTTGCCTCCACTCGCGGTTTCTATTTCTGTTTGTACTCCTCCTGCCTGATGTGTCCCGTCTTGGAGAAGTCAATCTTCTTCTCAAAGGAGGAGCCCTTCCTCCCTAGGGACATCGTTTATTCATGTATCAGATTTATTTTTGCCGCCCCTGCCTCCCAGGATTCACACTGAATTTATTACAGAAGGTAATGAAAATGGAATTTATACAGTAGAGCCCAACATGCACTGAGCAACCGGGGTGCGTTATGGAAACCGCCCGAGATGCTCGCTGTTACCTCTTTTCCCCATTCGCCCTCCCATCCACAGAAAAGGGGAAAAAGTGAACAATTTCAAAGTTTCTCAGAGTAGATGTTTAAATACAGTGACTCAGAAGCTTTCTTTGGTTCTCTGTAAATAGGCTTTTACCTTGTTATAATTAATTTACGGGGAGGGTAGTGTAGACAGCCTTTACTTTTCTCCAATAGCCTTTTCTATTTCTGTTTCGGTTAGACAAGTCAATATGCTTCACAAAAAGCCTTGAAAAGGCATGATATTGCGTATTCAAGTATCATTTTTGTTTTTGTCGAGATCTCTAAATACTATAATTTAGAAGTTCTCTTTAGTCATTAGAGAATAGATACCTGAGCTCTTTGAGGAAATTATCTTTTCTTGTATGCGTTTCATTGAGAGCCGTGCGGTTAGTTTATCGCCTGAAATAAGGGGACGTTTTTTCATTCTCCATTTCGCTTTCAGGCTCTCACATGGCAAAAATCCTACATAACAGCAGAGTTGCAACAGATTTAAAAAATCTATTTGTGCAAATAATAATGGTTAGAAGGTGTGCAAAGTGGGTAATTTTCCTTTCTGTGCTCTCAAATGTGCTTTATAGCAATTATGACTGAACAATATCAACACTTTGTGAAAGGAGCTTCAGTCCAGGCTGATTGATAAACAGCTCTGATTCTCTTTGAGACATCTCTAAACTTTTTTATTATTTTTTTTGGTCTGATTATTATTTACTGCTAATGTGATTTTAGTGCAATTGCATAAACGGCTATTAGCTTACAAACAAAAGCATTAGAAAATGCAACAGCAATTGATCTGTAGACTAGTAGGCTAGTAAAATAAGCTATTTGTAGAAAATTTTAAATCTTCTCTCTGACAAATCACCATATAACCCTGTAAAACCTGACACATGAAATAATGATTGTCTTTTTTTTAACTCAGTTTTATTCAGAGCCCCAAGCTGATGCAATTATGTTATTCTTTCCTGTATAAAAATCAGTAAAGATTTAACAGCAAAAAGACATGTGAAGCACGAGCTGAAGGTGGACATTTTTAATATTATACTAATAGACCTTTTACTTGCTAAAAAGTATAAACTATCAATTAGACGACAGAAGGCATGCAGTAGATTGTGTACAATAGGTTTTCTCCCCTGCGGTGATCGCCGGATGGCAAATATTTTTTTTTTTTTTTTTTAGCAGTGTTTTTTTAGTTCTTTATTTCTCCTTCCACCTCTGCCCCTGGACACACCCCTTTAAAGCACCCATGCATAACAACACAGATTTGAGCACTTCATTCAGCAGATAGCGGTACACAAAATAAATCTCCTCCATTTGAAGCTATTTTCTTCATCATCCTCTTCCTCCTCTCTGACATCACTCCACTTTAGTTCCTCACTGTTTCCATTGCACTTCCTTTTCCCCCAGGCATGTATTTAATTTATCACTCCTCCACAGTCTCTCTATGTCTCCTTGATGGACTTAACCGTTTCAAACAAGCATTTGTCATTCAGGGGACAAGCCTGTCTGCCCTCACGCTGGAAAGATGGAGACAGACAGACAGAGAAAAAGAGGATAAAAGGCAGACAGATAAACAGGTATAGACCAGTGAATCCCATCTGCAGGAAACTCAATGTGCTTATTTCCCCAAACGCACAAAGTCCTTTAGTCGTAATATCTCACAGTGAGAGATAAGCATTCAAAAGTTCCCTTATGCTGCTCAAAAAAGGGCAAGAGTCTGAATCTATATTTCAATACTGCCTGAGTGAACATTTAAAAAAAAAACTTTGTAGTGTTGTTGTATGGCTAGAACAGCTTCTGCTATTTTGAACCAATATTCGGCAGCTGCTGAAAGACTAATGTAGAAGAATACAAAAGTTCAACAGAATCTTCCAGAATGATGCTGCAGCTTTCGCCTTCTGAACCAAACCATAATTCAAGCATAGCTGAATCAAAGTTATAAAGGAACTTTTCAACAAAAGATTACTGCAGTTGTAAAGCCAAGGGTTTGTGTATAAATGTGCACTCATCATGAGAATGAGAAAGGATGTAAGGTCTTGAAGGATGAGAAATGATATCTGAACTGCAGCAAAATGCAACTGGCAAGTAAAACAGGGCCATTTAAATGGATAACAGAAGATGAAATAAAAAAACAAGTATAAATGCAGATGTGAATGATTGGCCAACACATTACAGCTGTTTATTTTGCATGCTGCAAACTTGTTGCACCTAGAAACTGCGTCAACTTGTTAAATTTGAAATATTACATATAATATACAGTGTCTTGAGAAAGTATTCAAAATATAAAAAAGATTCACATTTATGTTGCTGCCATAAACCATGACAAAGCAAAAACACATGTGTCACAACTTTGCAAATTTAAAAAGGAAAGACTTAAATAAGTACATTGCATAAGTATTCATACCCTTAACTCAGTACTTAGTTGAAACAATTTTACAGCTTCAAGCCTTTTTGGCTACGATGTGACAAGCTTCACACATCTGCATTTGGTAATTATCTGACATTCTTCTCCTCACCTCTTCACCTCTCAAGCTCTGTCAGGTTGGATGGGAGACGACAGATATTTTCAGGTTTCTGCAGAAATGTTCGATTAGGTTCAAGCCTAGGCTCTGGCAGGGCCACTTGTCCGTAAGCCAATATTGCATTGTATTAGCTGTGTGCTTAGGGTCACTGTCCTAGGAATGCTCTGAACCAGATTTTTTTAAGGATATCTCTATATTTAGCTGTGTTGAGCTCTCCTTGTACTCTAAAGAGTACTTCAGTCTCTGCTGCTAAAAAACACCCCCACAGCATAAGACTGCTATCACCACACTTTACTGTTGGGATGCTACTCTGCAGATGATGAGCAATGCCTGGATTCTTCCAGACATGACACTTGAAATTGAGGTTCATCAGACCAAAAAATCTAGCTTCTCACAGTCTGAAATGCCTTTAGGTGCTTTTTTGCACCAAAAAACCCTCTTGGGATTTTGTAAATTTTATTTTGCAAAGTGGGTTTTCATGTGTCTTCACTGAGGGAAGGATTAAGTCTGGCCACACCGCCGTAAAGCCCAGATCGGTGGAGGGCTGCAGAGATGTTTGTCCTTCTGTAAGTTTCTCCCATCTCCATATATGATCACCAGGGATTGAAATTAACTTTTTCACTCACCAGCCAATTTGGCTAATACATTTTTAAGTTACCGGCCATTCATAACGTCTACTAGCCAAAAAAAAAAGAGACAGAAATACACCAACAGTTTGAGGCCGTCTATACACTGGGCATGGCAAAGCGACCATTGCAAATCATTTTGTCAGTACTAGGGGTGTGCGATATTGACAAAAAATTATATTTCAATATTTTCTGTGATTTTATCAATAAAGATAATTAGACGATATTTTGCTGAGTGTGTTATTGTGCTGATATATTAAGGACTACTGTGGACAGCTGACTCCTAAAGTTTTTGATATTCGTCATATTCTGTGTGCGGGTCAGTTCACAGCAGTGATATAAATTAATCTTTTCCAGTAAGTTTAAATTGATTTTTAACTTTTATGGGCATTCTTACCTTTATAAAGCCATTTTTTTCTAAAAGTGTACATAATTTTTTGAGTCAAATTCTTACATCTAATCAGTCAATTATAATAATAATAATACATTTAGGCTGTTACTAAACAAATTAAATCAGTATCAATAAAATTCATATTTGCAGAAGTTGCATATGAAGTGGCATTTAGATGCATTTACACATGTTAATGCAGCTTAGAGGGACATGGAATGCTTTAAACTGCAGTTACAAATGCATAACTAATGTTTTGAAAACATGAAATGTTGAAATCTGATATTTGAAATTATTTAAAAAATGAAAAGATACTTTAAATGTGAAATTAAAACCGCCAGTAGGTGGCAGCAAGTCACTGTTAAGTGAGTAATTGCGATTGAACCAAATCATTTAAACAGTTGATTCATTCAGAAACAAAACAACATCATGTTGCTCAGAGACGTAAAACAGTGTTGTGGTTGTGTTTGGAATGTTTTCTTGCTGGCGAAATAGCACAGAAATAGTGCAAAAACAGCCAATATGGTGTCTAAAACGTAAGTCTCTTGATATTAACTTATTTTTTATTGAACTGTTGTATAAAATAAATATCACATTTGTAACCATGCTGATTTTTTAAGAAAAAAACGGCACTCTTCGTGTGATATTGATTAACTAAATGAATTGATATAAATATATACATTTTCTGCCTCCTTATCTTGAATTATTTGTGATCGTTCTTAATGCATATTAATAGACTGAATCATGCAGTGAAAGAACCACTCTAAATGCGCACTCGCACTAAATCCTTAGTTTTGGTCTAACCAGACTTCATTGCGTTGCGTATGCACGCCTCTGTAGGTGTGTTTTGTTTAGCTTTTACAATATACTCGATAATGTCATGATGTCTCACGAGTTCAGTATTTGTGCTAAACCTGCGCAGATTTGCCCTGCATGAACTTCCCCAAGAAATGAATGAGTGAACATAATTTAAAAAAAGTACCCCGCCAAATTGGCTAGTGATTTGACAGCGTTACCCGCCACATGAACTTCCCCAAGAAATAAATGAGTGAACATAATTTACGAAAAGTAACCCACCAAATTGGCTAGTGATTTGACAGCGTTACCTGCCCCAGCTGATTTTTACCCGCATTTGGCGGGTGTTAATTTCAAACCCTGATGATCACGGATCTCAACTAGAGTGACCACCAGCTTCTTGGTCACCACTCTAACCAAGGCCCTTATTCACTGATTGCTCAGTTTGGCCAGGAAACCAGCTGTAGGAAGAGCCCTGGTTGTTCCAAACTTCTTCCATCAAGAATTATGGAGGGCACATGCTCCTGTGAACCTTCAATTATTCTGTTTATGTATTTATTTTTGTAGTCTTCCCAAGATCTGTGTTTCAACACAATCCTTTCTCTCAGCTCTACAGGCCGTTCATCTGACTTCAAGGCTTGCTTTTGCTCTGATATTGCATTTTCAGCTGTGTGCCTTTCCAAACCAGTGTCCACTTTCAATGTCCAGTCAATTGAATCACAGGTTAACTCCAACCAAAGTACAGAAACATCTCAAAGATGATCCAGTGAAACTGGAATGTTCCAGAGCTAAATTTCAATATTTGTGTCATGTAATTATTATATGCATGGGTGTCTGAACCATTCTATGTGGGTGGGACAAAACCCACTCACTTTCTAAGACCAATGATATTGGACCCACCCACTTTTATCGTCTCTAAATCAGCGCATATATCTGTGGACTTTTCAAAGCGCTGTCAGTCAAATCCATTCCACTTGAGGAATGCCCTAATGAATTGAACTCCATTCCTCGTTTTAGCTACAGATTTGACTTCCACGTTGCTGCTTCCTCAAATCCATTCCACTTGACTCAATCAGAGTCCATATAAATTAAACTCCATTCCTCATACTTGCGCCTGCTGCACTCCCGCGACACAGCAAAATATACCTATGATCTTAGCATCACTGCTGCTCAGGTGGGTCTGGTTGTGTGCTCACATACTGTCACTAAACAAGCTAGTATTTAAGTTAAAGTTCATCATTTTTGTTCAAAACAACTTATTAGACTTGTTGCTGCTGTGTTAATTTTTAAGAAACTTTGCCAGGTATGTGGTAACCGTTTTAGGTTATAAAAGCATATGTTTAATTAAAAGGCATAATACAGAAAAATGGCATCTATTTTTGGCATCTGCTTCCGACACCCATGAATATATGTATATTTGCTTTATGGTATATGAAGTGTAGACTGGTGTGAGAAAAAAAACTAATTAATTGAAAGCAGTTTTACAGAAGGTTGCAATGAAAAAATTTGGAAAAAATGTATACTTTCGCAAGACACTGTATATTGGTATGTCTAGCTCAGCAATCAGCTTTATGTCAGAAGTTACCATTCTCCCACTGTGTTCTTATACAGTGGTGTTTAAATCATAAGGATGTCACACTCTCATTAGGTGAGAAAGCCAATCAGAAGTTTGACTTTTTGAAGGAAATTTAGAGGGCTTTCACACTGGGCACGTTTGCTTTGGTCCGAATCTGAGTGTAATTGTTTCTGGCACCACTGCAGCGCTGGTCTGTTTTTTTACACTGATTCACATAAACCCCCGTTGCACAATGTTCATCTTGCATCATCACAAAAGCACACAGCGTGCATGACAAAAAAGCGGGTCAATATATTGTTTTTTTTAGTAATTTGGTGCAGCAAAGTGAAGGATACTTGCATCCACTCTATGTGCGTCACATAAAGGGTCTCTTGAGGAGACGGCTGATTGCGAGCCATTTGTTTGCTGAACTGACTGAATCACTGCATCCATTTACACTGTGCAGACTCATATCCAAGAGAAATTATCACTACTGTCTTGTGTTTCGTTGAAATAATGACTAGGGCTGGATGGTATATATCGAGTTTGTATGATATATATATATATATATATATATATATATATATATAAAACGAGGGATTTCACACAGAACAGTCTTTAATGATCCACAGGAGGAAACACAGGGTAGCCAGGAGTCACTCGTAGCACAATAACATTAAGAACTGACAAACACAGACTGGGGCAAATACACAGGATAATTGGGAAGACACAGGTGTACGTGATGACTAATTAAACTAAACGAGGACAGGAACAAGACCAAATAAGGGAACACTAGAACAGAAACAGGGGCAAAAAAGAACATAGACAGTCCAGAATCCTGACAGTACGTTTATTATTATTTTTTTTTTATAAGCGATATGGTATGAGGCAATACCGTTAAAACTGATATAATGTTAGTAGTTTGATACGAGTGCATCTGAATAATAGCAGACGAGTGAGCTGGTGTGGGGAAAGTGCATAATCCAATTTGTTCTAGACATGAGACATGCTTTATATTAAGGTCTTTAAAATAACTCGTAAGACATAGTTAACACATACAGTTTAAAGCGGTTCGCCCTGTCAGATGCTCTGACAAACTCAAGGGGTGTCACTAGTGGGGGGAAAAGGTGACAGAATGCATAGGGCCCAAGAGGACTGTGGGGCCCACGATCACATACTGAATGTGATTTTGAGGGGGCCCCATAGCAAATACAGTGCACAGGGCCCAGAATTCCTAGCATCAGCCCTGGCTGACAGAGACGCTACTTGTGCTGTTTGAGAGGTGCTGTTTTCCTCAGTGCAAAACATTTTACAGGTATATTCTCCAGGCCACGCCTGCCTGATGACGCAATATTGGTTATGCTGTTCTGAAACCCCTGGAAATAGTGCATCCAATAGAATACCTAAGACGTGTCACTGGTATAGTTTTGAAGGGGGAAAAATACAATGTTCAATATGACCGCTCTATCGAACGAAGCCCAGCCTTCTGAGTAAAAGAGCCAATCGCTAATCGGTAAAGTCATCGCGTCACTGCAGCTGCCGTTAGAAGCTCCGTTTGCTTTAGAAAAAGTCAGCGTTCGGAGACGTTTGCTTAGGACTGCGTATACACATTGGCTGGTCTAGCCTGAAAAATAAGCTTTGTTGACGCTATTTGAGCAAAAGAAACAACATTTATGAGACAGTTGTTGTCACATTTCATTGGTGATTTCAAATATTAAATTTAATCGTAAGCTTAATGAACAGTTTTGGAGTTTGGATTTGATGTTTCCCCATTCAAAGAGATAGGAGCTGCACTTGCATGCCTGAGAGGCGTTTCAAAGATGGCCACCGAGTGAAATGACTTGTCTTAAAGGGGTCATTGGATGGTACATTTACTTTTACAAGTAGTTTGAACTGAAATGTGTGTTGTAGTGTGAGTACACAACCACCCTATCATGATAAAAATCCACCCAGTGTTTTTTTTTTTATCTACTAAAACCTTTACCCCTTCCTCAAATCGAGCTGATCTCAGATGCCTTTCTGTGTGATGTCACTAAAACAGGCCTCTCCCACGATTGTTTGATTGACAGTAGCGTTTCAGCACAGACTGGACTGGTGTCTTACCTTAGACCCGCCCTGAGTGAGCTGTCATCAGTCTGCCATTGTTTCACTGCTGGAGCAGATTTAGAAAATAATGACTCTTAAGCGATTGAAGTGTTCTGTTGTTGGATGTAATAATGAAAATAGTAGTTGTCATTTACTCACAACATCTGAGTCGCTGAAGACGCAGTGGATTACATTTGTTTTTAAAGAAAATGCGCCCCCTGATCTACCTAAATGCATCTATGTTCGTAAGAATCATTCGTGATCCAGCTTCACCTACAGAAGAAGTGAGTATAAGGTTTTTTAATGAATCTTTGCAAATCACCTTTACTAATAATGTGCTAATTAGCAAGTTTCACGATGAATGCGGCTAATGTAAACAGTCCCTCAGAGAGCGGCTCGGAAGACAGGGGCAGGGGCAGCAGAGCTCATGAACATTTAAAAATGTTAATTTTAACCAAACTATGTTAGACACTATTCATTAAGACCATAAAGAATCATATCAACTTGTGGAAAATGGGCATCCCATGACCCCTTTAAAGGGATTTTGGTCATATGTAGAATATTAAACCTACAAGTAAGCGTATTTTTGATAGCAATAATGGGGTAATCAAATTATAATGCAATTACTCTGTGCTCTTATTTACTTTCAGTAAAAAAATAATAATTGTGCAATGTAAACAGAATTGTTGTCATGTCACGGTGTTGAGGAAGCACGAGTAAACAAGAACTGTCTTTAATCAAGGAAACACAGGAGATAATCCACAATAGGAGCTTGAGCCAACACACGTAGAGAACGAGTAGACCTGACAAACACAAACTGAACAGACTAGGACTTTTATACAGGGGATGATTGAGGAACACAGGTGACATCAATGGAACATAATCAAACTAAATCAGGAGAGGAACTTGACCAGGTCCAAAAGTCTGACATTTCGCCCCCTCCCAGAAGGTGCGTTCTCACACTGTAACAACAACAACAGAGGGAGGCATAGGTGGGAGCTTATGGCACGAGGCATATGGCAGGTCAACACCCGACCAAGGCGGAGCCGGAGGGACGAAGAAGCCCGGTGGAGCGACAGGTGACGGTGGAGGCGAGGGAGCAAGGACCCGCAGGGTCTACGGGCTGAGACGGAGTCCGGGCCTCGGAGGCTGAAGGCAGAGGTGAGGGATTCTCCAGCCAAGGTGACGCTGGAGGATGGCAGACCCATGGAGCTTGCACCGTAATGATGGTGGGCTGAGGGCGAGCAGAGGGGCTGCAAGACGACAGCGGTGTAGGAGGCAGGATCGGGTGGGAGGGCGGGCATTTGTGAGCCTCCGGGCATTCAGGGCTAAACTCTGGATCGGGAGCCCACTCTAGGCTGAACACGGGAACAGGATGGTGCTCTGGAGGAGCGGACACTTGAGGGCGCTTTCTAGGAGCGGGCACTGGAAGGCGCTCTGGACTGGATTCGGGGACTGGAGCCCTCTCCTCTTCGATGTGGCACATTCGCCGCGCCATACTCCACTCACCCTCAGCCGCGGTGCAGGGGGCGGAGCTCCTCTCCACGCTCACACCGTCCGTGGCTTTCTCCCTCATGGCTGGCATTGTCACCGGCTCTCGCACCTGGTCTGACGGATTGAGCTCCACATCCGGGGCGATCCTCCGCTCAGTCGCTTGGCTTTGCTCTGGCTCGTCGATCGCAGTGGGAATTGGCTCTCCGCCATCGGTGGACTCGGGCTGATGCTCCGCACCGCGGGGAGATGGTGGACTGGGCACTGGGTCTGAAGTGGATCTGACGAGATCATCCAGAGTCCACTCCACGAAGGCGATGAAATCCTCTCGAGGACGGCGCGTCATCCGGGTAGCTGGTGGTGCTAGCAGCCGGAAAAATCTTGTATGGTCCTCGAGAGATCTGTCCCCCTGCTCCAGCAGGAGGAGGAGGAATTTGAGGCGGAAGAAGGGATCCATATCATGCAACACAATGGAAACAAAAACACTGAGAGAAAAATAAGACAAACAGAGGAG
>NW_015506193.1:156471-158115 GCF_001515645.1 Sinocyclocheilus grahami | reverse complement strand
GCCATACTCCACTCACCCTCAGCCGCGGTGCAGGGGGCGGAGCTCCTCTCCACGCTCACACCGTCCGTGGCTTTCTCCCTCATGGCTGGCATTGTCACCGGCTCTCGCACCTGGTCTGACGGATTGAGCTCCACATCCGGGGCGATCCTCCGCTCAGTCGCTTGGCTTTGCTCTGGCTCATCGATCGCAGTGGGAATTGGCTCTCCGCCATCGGTGGACTCGGGCTGATGCTCCGCACCGCGGGGAGATGGTGGACTGGGCACTGGGTCTGAAGTGGATCTGACGAGATCATCCACGGGGCAGGTGGTGGATGGCGATCCATTTCTCGCCAGAGTCCACTCCACGAAGGCGATGAAATCCTCTCGAGGACGGCGCGTCATCCGGGTAGCTGGTGGTGCTAGCAGCCGGAAAAATCTTGTATGGTCCTCGAGAGATCTGTCCCCCTGCTCCAGCAGGAGGAGGAGGAATTTGAGGCGGAAGAAGGGATCCATATCATGCAACACAATGGAAACAAAAACACTGAGAGAAAAATAAGACAAACAGAGGAGGAGACACGGAAGTAACTGTGTTGGTCAGGTCTTCTGTCACGTCACACAGTTGAGGAAGCACGCAGGAGGCACGAGTAAACGAGAACTGTCTTTAATCAAGGAAACACAGGAGATAATCCACAATAGGGGCTTGAGCCAACACACGTACAAAACGAGTAGACCTAACAAACAAGCTGAACAGACTAGGACTTTTATACAGGGGTTGATTGGGGAACACAAGTGACATCAATGGAACATAATCAAACTAAACGAGGACAGGAACTTGACCAAACAAGGAAACACAGGAAGGACTACGGGGCAAACCAGGTCCAAAAGTCTGACAATTGTGAGATAAAAAGTAGCAATTATTCTGTGGCAGAAACAGTCTTCCATTGTTGTGACTAATACTTAGGGATGAATGAATTGGGGAAACAACAGTAATTGCATATTTCTGATCAACAATTGTGATTGCAATTTATAATGCAGTGTTTTTAAAGAGTTCCAGTTTTGTTATGCTTAGGTCTACAGTATATGTAAATTTAACACAATTTTACTCAAACTCAAATTCAGATCATCATATTCAGTCAAATTCAGTTGTCTTAGGCCACATTCACACTGTTGTTTTTATAGAACCCATTCAATACGACTATATAATATTATCCAGTATGACTATATAATACAGTATGATCCCTTCTGTCTCTAGCATAGTTGAGTGTGCAATGCCTTCAATCTATTCTTCTTTGACTGTGAGTGTGTATAGACACATCTAGTAGACCATTTTTCCAAGAGTTACAACGTGCACAGACAACAGCAGACTTATGATGACACCTATGGCATGTAAGCGTCCAAATAAGCATTTGGTATACATTAAGCTTCAAAATCATCCTGTTGACCCCTTATACTGTAAACTCTAAAAATAGCAGTAGAATAAGGCCAGAACGTATAATTGAATACTACTTTATAGGAAAGTACTAAGCACAGAAATTAGATTTGTAGCTTGCTTTTTCTAATTGTATCACTATTGTTCTACTCATTTATGTTTGTAATAATTTCCACTTCTAGAATTTTGAAGAAAAAAAACAATATCTCAAAGAGAACCAGAAACCACAGAACAAGT
>NW_015506193.1:130794-156461 GCF_001515645.1 Sinocyclocheilus grahami | reverse complement strand
TCCCTCATGGCTGGCATTGTCACCGGCTCTCGCACCTGGTCTGACAGATTGAGCTCCACATCCGGGGCGATCCTCCGCTCAGTCGCTTGGCTTTGCTCTGGCTCATCGATCGCAGTGGGAATTGGCTCTCCGCCATCGGTGGACTCGGGCTGATGCTCCGCACCGCGGGGAGATGGTGGACTGGGCACTGGGTCTGAAGTGGATCTGACGAGATCATCCACGGGGCAGGTGGTGGATGGCGATCCATTTCTCGCCAGAGTCCACTCCACGAAGGCGATGAAATCCTCTCGAGGACGGCGCGTCATCCGGGTAGCTGGTGGTGCTAGCAGCCGGAACAATCTTGTATGGTCCTCGAGAGATCTGTCCCCCTGTTCCAGCAGGACGAGGAGGAATTTGAGGCGGAAGAAGGGATCCATATCATGCAACACAATGGAAACAAAAACACTGAGAGAAAAATAAGACAAACAGAGGAGAAGACACGGAAGTAACTGTGTTGGTCAGGTCTTCTGTCACGTCACGTCACGCAGTTGAGGAAGCACGCAGGAGGCACGAGTAAACGAGAACTGTCTTTAATCAAGGAAACACAGGAGATAATCCACACACGTACAAAACGAGTAGACCTAACAAACAAGCTGAACAGACTAGGACTTTTATACAGGGGTTGATTGGGGAACACAGGTGACATCAATGGAACATAATCAAACTAAACGAGGACAGGAACTTGACCAAATAAGGAAACACAGGAAGGACTACGGGGCAAACCAGGTCCAAAAGTCTGACAATTGTGAGATAAAAAGTAGCAATTATTCTGTGGCAGAAACAGTCTTCCATTGTTGTGACTAATACTTAGGGATGAATGAATTGGGGAAACAACAGTAATTGCATATTTCTGATCAACAATTGTGATTGCAATTTATAATGCAGTGTTTTTAAAGAGTTCCAGTTTTGTTATGCTTAGGTCTACAGTATATGTAAATTTAACACAATTTTACTCAAACTCAAATTCAGATCATCATATTCAGTCAAATTCAGTTGTCTTAGGCCACATTCACACTGTTGTTTTTATAGAACCCATTCAATACGACTATATAATATTATCCAGTATGACTATATAATACAGTATGATCCCTTCTGTCTCTAGCATAGTTGAGTGTGCAATGCCTTCAATCTATTCTTCTTTGACTGTGAGTGTGTATAGACACATCTAGTAGACCATTTTTCCAAGAGTTACAACGTGCACAGACAACAGCAGACTTATGATGACACCTATGGCATGTAGGCGTCCAAATAAGCATTTGGTATACATTAAGCTTCAAAATCATCCTGTTGACCCCTTATACTGTAAACTCTAAAAATAGCAGTAGAATAAGGCCAGAACGTATAATTGAATACTACTCTATAGGAAAGTACTAAGCACAGAAATTAGATTTGTAGCTTGCTTTTTCTAATTTTATCACTATTGTTCTACTCATTTATGTTTGTAATCATTTCCACTTCTAGAATTTTGAAAAAAAAAACAATATCTCAAAGAGAACCAGAAACCACAGAACAAGTCAAGCCATTTGGTTTTACTAGGTAATGAGTGTTCACCGCACTTGGCTAACCACTGTAAATGCCACTGCTGTAACCAAGCGCTGCTGAAGATTAAATCTGTATGACTGCTTTCCTTTTCAGCATGTTAATTAAATCAGATGAGCTTCCTAATTATTCTAATTGATAAATTACAACTTGATTATGTCATATTACAGACACGTAAATTCAAAACACTCATTTGCTTGACGAATTCAGCGCTGGCTTGTGTGAATTACAGCGAGGCAGCTTCAGCTCGGTAGGGGGTGTTTCCCTTTACGTGACTCCAACAAGTAAATAAACGCGCTCCAGAGCTGTCGTTCTAAGTTCTCGCATGATTCGTCTCTCTTAATCACCACAAATCCAGTGAATTAGAGATAATTCAATTTCATCAGAGCAACTAATCAGGGAATAGGGGTCTGCGCCATATAAAGCACACACACTGTGATTATGCCCAAATATATTATCTAGCGCTTCTCTATGTAATTATGTACGACAGGGGACAACTATCAAGGGGCCGAAAGAATTGAGTCTCCCACTTGTATCACATATGAGAAACTGGTTGAACGGAATAGTAACAGAATGTACCTGAGGTATCGAGAGAGTTATTGTTCTTTCAGCTGAATCATATTATTACGCTCTACGTGTCACTATTCATCAGTAATCACAGATTTAAGATTCCTCGAAACATTTACACCTGTACATGTGCGTTCATGGAAGTTAATGTATGGGAGAAGTTGCAGAAGTTCTGTCGCAATGCTAAAAAGAGTATACGGTCACATTTGTAGGCCACTCGGAAAGAAGAATGACAAAGACCACATCCACATCTTTAGACTCTACATGATGTCAACAACACTGAAAAAAATGTTATGTTGGATTTACATGATTTAATGATGTGCATCAGTTCTACATTAATCAATTATGTTACACAAACATAATTTGTTCACATAACTTCAACATCATAGAATTAAGTTATTTTGGAGTAACACAGTTAAGTGTCTTTATATGGTTTCCTGACGAGATTAATTCATTAAATAGCATGTATTTTTGTGTCATATCACTGAATTGGTACTAGCTAGCTAAAAAACTGTGAAAAAACTGTGAAATAACACATATTAGCATGCTAAATGGTAAGTATTGTTTTAGTAATGTAGCCGTCCTCAGCTTAACCAAAACTCCACACTTCACCACAGTGAAATGGTTCTAATCAAATCTTGTTCAAAAACACCTAAAATGATACTTAATGTTAACATTTTAATCTCTATATTAAGTCCCACGCAAAGCATGTTGGGAACTATAATTTCAGTAATGTCAACAGTAAAAAATAATTGAGTATTTGATTGATTCACCCCAAGTAATTTAATACAGTAGATTGCACATTTGAGAAAATTCAATTAATCAAAAGCAAATAAACAAAGTTTAGTCAAAGTCAACCAACCTTAAAGGGATAGTTCACCCAAAAATGAATTTACTCACCCTCAGGGCATCCTAGGTGTATCTGACATTCCTCTTTCAGACAAATCCAATCGGAGTTATATAAAAAATTGTCCTGGCTCTTCCAAGCTGTATAACGGCAGTGAATGGTGCCCCTGTTTTTGAAGCCGAAAAAAGTGCATCCATCCATCCATCATAAAACTACTCCACACGGCTCCGGGGTGTTAATAAAGGCCTTCTGAAGCGGAAAAAACGAATTCTCCTCTTGCCTTATATCGAAATCCTATATCGGAAAAATTTTTGCTTTCTCCTCTGTGCTTCCGCGTTTGTCACTCTCTCCCCAGAGCTTATGTTGCGCCTTCCGCTACGCCTACCTCATACGCTCGAACACCTTGTCGTGAACGCGCCTGCTTGAGCGACCGGATGCTGGAGATGATAGTTTATACATTTTCAAAAATCTATATTTTTCTTACACTAACGCATTGTTTCACTTCAGAAGGCCTTTATTAACACCCCGGAGCAGTGTGGAGTAGTTTTATGATGGATGGATGCACTTTTTTCAGCTTCAAAAACAGGGGCACCATTCGCTGACATTATACAGCTTGGAAAAGCCAGGACATTTTAAAATATAACTGTGATTGTGTTCGTCTGAAAGAGGAATGTCAGATACGCCTAGGATGCTCTGAGGGTGAGTAAATCATGGGCTAATTTTCATTGTTGGGTTAACTATCCTTTTAATTTGTTCGACTAATGAAATTGTTCTACTGTCTGAGCTACAGCATGGCAATGTTTACTATACAATGGGCAGATCATTTTGCTCAAAAAAAAAAAAACTTATAAAGTTGTTTTTGAAATCTACTATGCATCCCTTAAATGTTTAAATGTATGTCAAATAGAGTGCTGTTGTTACAACCCACTCCACAACTTGCCATGATTTTAATCAAATGTATTTGTTTGTGATCACCCATGCCTTCCCCCAACTTTACCCATTTCGTTTTAAATATCTGAAGAAAAAAAAAAACAAATTCCATTTGAACATCTGTGAAACCCAAGCAGAATGGATTTATGGAAGCATGATTTACAAATGTGCATGAACATTTGTTTTGTGAACGTTATTTCTTTACAAAATGTTATTTATAAAGGTTTTTCATACGTGTGTAATTATGGTCATATTTCTTAAATCAGGTCCATTGTCTTCCTGTTTGTATTATGATATTAGAACATTTTTGGCATGACAGTAAAGTTTGGGAAATCGATTGATTTTAAATTGATCCAGCATCTCTAACAGAGGGTTACCTTTATGTCTTGAGCAGCGCTGCACCACAGCTATGCCTCCAGTGTGAGCCCTGCCAGAGAGAGCAGCATCAGCCAATACATGTCTCCGATCTTGTTCTTGTGTCTCCAGTTTCTACTGGATAAGATTTCTGGAGCTCTCATATATTTATAACTTCCAGACTTTTATAATTTAAAAGTTAGAAGTGTGATAGTGGGTGAGAACAGAGCTTGTGTTTCCTGCGGATTTCATGATATTGCAATGCTGATCTCTTTACCGAGCATTTGTAATTTTCATATTTCTGCATGAAGCATTTTATAATGGAACAAATTATATGATAAAAATTGGAGAATGAGTATACAGCAGTGGTGGTGAATCAGTTGCCAGCAACAATAGAAATACAAAGTTGGTCATATAAAATAACTACATTTACATCATTTAAATGATATATTTTTAAATTATATATTTAATTTTTTTACAATCAATTATCCTGACAAAAAAATTAGGAGCACCCAAAATGATTAATAAAACTAGCTAACAGTCTAGTTTGTATAACTGAGTTGAATAATAATGATGCATGATATTCCACTACAGATGTACTGACAAAGGCAGTGAACAGGGAAAAATATGAATCTGTGATACATTTTTTTTATCCAGTTTATTAAACTGAATCCTTCTAACAAACACTAGATATGCAAGAGAGAAGTGGAATGTGTTTTTGCTCCAGCAAATATACACATCAATATAGCATTTTGTCTCAATATGCTGCTAATTTAGGAGAAAATGCCGTTTATTAATGAAAACGCCACACTTTTATGTTTTTTTATATCCTACTTTTATTTACAGCCCAATACTGATGTGCAGTATTCAGAACTAATTTGAAAATGTCGTATGAATTTAAACAAGGTAGTATCACAGTACGCTGTGTACAAACACATAAAGAAGAAGGTAAAGGTTCCAAAAAGTCTTTAATCTAACACATAGGTGATACAAATCTTTAAATTAAATATAAATTACATGCATCCATACCCAAAACACAAATTTTGAAGGAGTCATGTTTATTTTTGAAAACGTATGTTTCTAATAAGTAACTAGATAAGAACGTTTGGGCTGTAAGTGTGTGCAGTTTACATTGTAGAAAAAAAACATAAAAGTATCGTCAAGTTATGTTTACCACGAGCTTTATTTTACTCATTGATTGAAAAGCCCCATTATAAAACCCCATAGGAAAATATTGAAGGAATCCACGGTACATTATCTGACATCATAGTTCCCCCACTCTATTGCTGGCTCTTTTGTGATAAATTGCTTGTGATGTTCCTCATTTGTAGATTTCTCTGGATAAAAGCACTTGCTACATGACTTAATATAGTTCTGCTTGTGCTCTACAAGAAGACAAATAGAATAGTGTCAACTCATATCAGTAACAAGCATGTATTTGTTTTATTTGTTAAGTAGCCATCTAATAAGCAGGATAATGTGTTGGCAGGTAGTCATTAGTGAAAAATAAACACAAGGTGATCAAGTCTCAACACAAATCATGAATTGCGTTCACTGTTTCTGGACAATCTCTTTCTTTTCAAATAATAAAATAACCATGTCAACTCAAACCAATAAGTCATTTACATTTATTTACTTATCCTCTAAATAATTAGTCCAAAAAAAAAAAAAGATTATTTCGGCCACACATTAGTTTAACTATTAACTACAACCTTTGCCTCAATAAACTACTAATTTTCTGCTTATTAATAGTTAGTAAGGTAGTGGTTATGTTTAGGTATGGGGTAGGGTTAAGGGTTCTAAAATATGGTCTTGCAGAATAAGGCATTAGTATGTGCTTTATAAGTACTAGTATACAGCCAATATGCCAGTAATATGCATGCTAATAAGCAACTGGTTAATTGTGAGAACTGGTCCTTAAAATAAAGTGACACCGTTATTTCTGTCACAAAACCAATGGAATATCTCTCTTGTGTGATTGTGCTGAATTTCTTTGAACTGCAATTCAGTACATTCATCTTCCTGTCTTAGCATTTCAACATCAAATACAATTTAAAATCCAAAACCGATTCTTAAATTCTGCCCAGCCGTCACTGATGAACATGGATGTGAACGTATTTGATCACATTCTCCAACAGTAGACTTTGACTGCTTGAAAATTGATGAGGGAAATACATTAGATGGAAGTGAAATCACTGTAGGTATTATCAGGCTAATCATCAGTTTACGAGGATTTTCGGACCACCTCGTCTCTTGTCTGGAAATTTCAAGGAAACCCTGATAATGACCATCTCTGTTTGAAGAGTCTGGGTGGTCAATAGTAATCACTGAGCATGGGTTTGGAGTCAGTAAAAATGAGCATGCTCTTCGGACCCACTTTATATTAAGTGGTCTTAACAACTATGCACTTACATTTAAATTAATCATTTGGTACAATGAACTTATTGTGTACATACATGTTTTTACATTGTACTTATATTTTAAAAATACCTGCATGTAATTACACCTGTAATCAATTTCTGTAAATACATTTATAATTACACTGTTGACCCATCCATTACACCTTAACCCACCCTTAAACCTACTCATACCACCAAACCTGTCCCTAACCTTACCCGTATCCCACTCAATTAGCAGCAAAAGTGTTTTGCAATACAATAAGAACACACTAAGTACATTGTACTTCTTTTTTTATGTAAGTACATAGTAGTTAAAGCCACTTAATATAAAGCGGGACCTGCTCCTCTATCAACATCACCTATAACCTACAGCGGATACCTTCCCACAATCTTATGTGTGTTTCTGTGTGGGGGAGAAACTGTATTGGATATACTGTTGAGTGAAAAATGATAGAGCGAGAGAAAGCAACAGATAGTAGGGACTGTGTGTGTGGGTGTTAGGAAGGAGGGCTGGGGAGGCATCGGCCCTTGGAGACCTCATTAACTGGTAAGCTTTCACCAGCTGATTCTATCTGCTGTAGCAATTCCCATCCAACCAGGCATCATACCACAGAGGAGAGCATAGGCCTTGCCGGGGAGTGTCGGGAAGGGGCTGAAGGGTTGGAAGACTGCAGCGGTGATGTGCTCTCTGTTTAGAGAGATCACAGTCCACCTTATATGTGCCTAACTGCACCCCACTGCCATCTATACCGCCGCTTCCTATCTGTACCTGACTGAAATTAAATTCACTCAGACTCTATCATTTAGTGGTGGCACCCAGTTCCTGTCATGGGGAATGCCAGAATAAAGGCCACAGGGACAAAAACTTGGGGAAGTCGTGGCCTAATCGTTAGAGAGTCGAACTCGTAACCCAAAGGTTGCGGGTTCGACTCTCGTACCGGCAGGGATTGTAGGTGGGGGGAGTGAATGTACAGCACTCTCTTCCACCTTCAATACCACGACTGAGGTGCCCTTGAGCAAGGCACCGAACCCCCAACTGCTCCCTGGGCGGTGCAGCAAAAAAATGGCTGCCCACTGTGTGTTCACAGTGTGTGTGTTCACTGCTGTGTGTGTGCACTTTGGATGGGATAAATGCAGAGCACTAATTCCGAGTATGGGTCACCATACTTGGCCACATATCACTTTATTGATACCTACGTATAGCACTTATAGACTTGAAAAGAGCTGCTCAGCTCACGGTTTGTCACCTTTTCCTTCTTCAGCTTTTCAAATTCGACGGCTCCTCAGCTCTGGAGGTCTTTTAGGATGGCAACGTGTCCACTGAATGCACACTTCAGAAAGAAAGCAGATGTCGTGCGTTATCTAGATGTGCCTAACTACCATATACTGCACAGGTCTCCAATCCTGCTACTGAAGGGTTACTATCCTGCAGCGTTTGACTCCAACATGCCCCAACATACTCACCTGGATGTTTCGAGTAATTTATAAGCTCTATATTAGTTTGTTCAGGTGTGTTTGATTAGGATTGCAGTTAAACTGCAGGACAGTGGCCCTTCCAGGAGCAGCGCCAGTATTCAACGTCTTGAGGATTACTAGAAACTCCTAGACAGGGATGCGTTTCCCATACAACGACGTAACTCGCTGCTTAACTAGCATAGTATGATGCATTGTTAAAGAAATCAACTAGCTAATCACGACTGTTCCCCAAAACAATATTGTCACAAATTTGCCATTTAACCACATTGGTTAATGATGTCACGCAAATGGTAGAGTAATAACTTATTTTATTACACGGCTCTGTGGAATACTTGATTCAGATTGGTCAATCGTGACATTTTGAGGTATTTTATCCCTCAATAACTATCGGTAAAAGCTTTGCAAAAAAATGTACTATACATACTTGCAAATGACTTGTAAATACTTTATTATTATATACCTATTATAAAGTGTTACCTAAAAGGGAAGACAAAAAATAATGCTCAGTGGGTGAATTAAAATAAGAAATACTTCGATTTTTAGATGTTTTAATGCTTGTTTTTTCTTATAAGTAATTTTATGTACTCTTGAGGCCCTCTAGTGGGCTCCATTCCCCTGGTTGAGAACCACTTCACTACACCAGCACATTTGTATCAAATAATCAATATTTTTATCCTTTTTGCCAGGAAACTTATTTTTTATGTAAAAACAATGATATTTTGATACGTGTTATATCTGTTTGTAACAAAGTCCAGAGATTACACGGACAAAGCTAGACAATGGACAATGGCAACATAAGGGCTATATATACAGCAAACAATATGAGAACACATTACAAGAACAACCAATGAGAAACAAGACACATGACTAAAACAACCAATCACAACATGACACATTGAACAAAGGAACCAATAGCTGGATCGCATGAGGGCCAGGGCAACACATGGCATGACAGGAACCATGACTATGAACAAAACAAATAAAAGTCATGAAAGCAATGAACCTGAAAAAAACCAAAACCAGACATGACACTGTTATATTGAGCTTGATGAGACCAATATGTGTAAACAAAGCAATACTGATAAAGACTAAAAGAGGAACTCTACTATGTGTATCTAAAATATGATCCCTTAAATATGATGATTGAAGCATCAAACAATCATGCTGAAAGAAGGAAATGTCAAAGCATTAGATGGTTAAATAGAAAGGGCAGGGATGAATGCATTTATTTTTAAACTGCATGCCCAATGCAGAGCTCTGTGCAAAGATTAGATAAAAATCAGTTTAATGCAATTTGCATGCAATTTGGCTGGTATTCCAATATCAATGTTTTACGCATCACGAGTCAAGTCTAAACAGAGTCAAGTCTGTCAAATAATGCAGCTCAGTTCAATATCCTGCTAATTATACAAGTACTGTGGTCATGGGCTCACAAATGGGACACACAGCACATTTCCTAAAAGTGACGACCATTTGCACAGAACACCATAAGAGTACACAGTACATAATCAAGTGTGTTCAAACAAGCCAGTTACCCCAGTGATACTCTGCTTAATGCGTTTGACCTAGACTGGAATGCCAACCCATCAAAAGCATCATATTTTTGAAAGAATGCCAGAATCAGTGCATTTGTTTCTTCCTCCACTTCCTCCAGGCATCCTTGCATGCCTCTTATACGATTACACAAGGAGTGTGTGCCATACGGTGTGCTTCTCCCGTCTGAATCAGAGTGGTTTGGCCTTGGGTGCTAGTCATATACAACATAATCCTTGAGGATTAAGAGGAGTCTCTTCAGCATTTGATTGTGTGACATTAAAAATAGAACACTTGAGCAAACATGGGCTCTCCAATCACTACTTCACATAAACAAACAAGGCTGCACTTCAGCTGTAGGGGTAACGAAGGGAACGATACCCTAAAAAGCACATGTGCGGAGTGCGATGTTACAAACAGATAAATGAAAAATCATGAATGATCATTTCAGATTGTTATGGTCATTGTTTAGCAGCAGATTGGTATCATTTTACCTGATGTTCTTGTGCTTACAAGTAGCTGTTATCCCACATATGTTATGCATATGCGAAAGATTAGTCGTTATCTCTCAGAAACATGGAATCATTACAAAAATAGTGACTGTAAAAGAAAACAATTGATTTGCCCATCAACAACCAGCGTGTTTATTATTCCAAAGAGCAGATTGATGTTAGCATCAACATTTGTCACACGATAAAGAGGCCCATGTTGAGAGTAAGGCATCAAAAAGATGCCCTGTAGGTGCTTGAGAGAGGATTTATCGTACACATGAAAGTAGTTCCTTCTCTAATCTGAACACTCATGCCTACGCAAAGCAATCCCTCAGTCAAATTCACTTTAGTGCACCAACCATTCATTTTAGTATCAATTAGAATACAGATGTTGTCCCATTAACCCAATAAATGCATATGTGTTTTTGGTATCATAATTGATACATGAGACTTTTATGGCTCATACTGTATATTATGAATTTGTAAGAAAATGGAGAATATGAGGGGGAAAAATATTTTACTGAATACATTTTATAGGCCCAAACTGAGCAAAAATATGCAATTTGGTGCAGATGCTGATTTATACGGCCAAAAAGTATGATGAAATTCTGATCATGTAATCATGTGTGTAATGTAAATAAACGAGACCTTTATAACAGTATAGCAGACTACTTACATAAAATGCATATAAAGATCAGTCATCAGTCTATGTCTCCCAATAATATGTGAGATTAACAAATAAATGTTCCTCAAAAGCCTCATGTATCATATCTGATACTCACATGTTCAGATTATTATCTTTTAATGATCAAGTAAACCTAAATTACTTCAGTCCAGTAAATATTCATTGTGAAATATTACTAACAATATAAAAGTTATTCTCATGTTTCCTTTATAAAAATCAGTAAAAAAAAATTTGATACGGTAAGCTTTATAGGGTTAAAGTAACATGACAGTGTAAAATATGCAAGCAAATGTGGGCTGATTCTGATTTAAACAACAAATTTCTGCTGTAAAAATTACAGGCTAGATGTTTTGTCTTCAGGTGGATAGTGGCTCCACTCAGACACATCAAACTTGTGTTATTTTTCACCCAGTTCATGCATTTTACACTTTAAGATTAAGATCCCCTAAGAGCAAAAAACATAGGCTTTCAGGAAAAAAAAGAAGAAGAAAAAAAAACAGTTTGAAGGCTGTACACTCCCTTTAGATTGCTCTTCACCAAACATCAGCAAAAACCGAAGAAGATATCAAGGTCAGCAGAGATACCTGCACCTAAATTAATCATGAGAGGAGTCATCACTGGATAGCCTCAAATATCTTTCTGCATCATTGAGCAAAATAACTGCAAGCACTGCCACTGCCATACTACAATAAATTAAGGTCAGATCATAAAGGTAAAATTCATATTTGCTGAAACAGCCTCATGTGAAGCCTTAGTATAACTTTCTGTTTGTTGTTTTCAGGGTTGTGTGCAATTCAGAATTAAAAATTCCTTAAAGGGGTCATATGATGCGATTTCAAATTTTCCTTTCTCTTTGGAGTGTTACAAGCTGTTTGTGAATAGATAAGATCCTTAAAGTTGCAAAGACTAAAGTCTCACACCCAAAGAGATATTCTTTATAAAAGTTAAGACTTGTCCACACCCTCCTAAAACGCCTCGTTTAAACACGACCCCACATGTCTACGTCACTGTGTGGGAAGATTTGCATAACACCGCCCAAATGTTCACACAAAGAAAGAAGGCGTAACTTTTATTCTCACTGTAGTATTGTTGTTGCCGCCGCCATGTTGTGGAGACACTGTGTTTCTACTTTGTTTGGCCTTCCAAAAGAGGACGATATCCACTTCGTCATGCCTAGTGTTGATTTGTGCTGGTCGCTGAGGAAATACATCAACTTTGCTCTGTGGATCGCCGGATCGGCTTTCACCGTGGATGAAGCAGAGTCCAGCCCGGGGTCGTCACATGTGGTTGCCGCAAGCCCGCCGGCCACGCCGTTCTCAAGCCCACCGGCCTCCGCTCACTCAAGCCCGCTGTGTGTGACGCTGTGTGTTTCGTTGTGAAAGTGAAACTACTTTGTTTGGCCTTCCAAAAGAGGACACAACTAGAAATCAGTGGTTAAGTTGTATTTACAACACTGGTCCAGAAGAGTTCAACCCAAATATTAAGATGTGTGTAGCGCATTATATGGAGGACTGTTTCCTGAACCTGCAGAGTAGCCTACAATTCGTCTGTGCACAAAGGCTGTTTCTATAAAGTTGGCCAGTTCCAACTTTGCATGGACAGTCTGGCGCTTCTGACTCACAGCCTGTAAGTACGTTTTTTATATTTAAAGAATTTGCCACTGACGATTCAAACGCGAGTTTTGAGCAGTGTAGAGTAGCGCTTGTTGTTTGTCGTTTCTCTGATCACAAATGCAGACATAGTTTTAGGTTTACGCGGTGCGATAAAAAGACACCATTAGTCATTATAATCAGTAATTATGTCCCCACTGAATGCAACAAATGCCTCGTTTATAATGGGTTTTATTGTTTTTGTCTTGTCACGCTGGGACACGGCATCACAGTATGGTAAGGGGCGTAACATTTCCGTCACACGCTTGAGGTATTCAGCAAATCACAACGCACTGGATAGCTGGCTAATCAGCGTACACCTCGCTTTTCAGACCGATGAGCTTTGTAAAAATCGACGCGTTTCAGAAAGGCGGGGCATAGAGGAGAAACAATAATGTACAGTATGTGGAAAATAATGTGGGGTTTTTTTACCTTAAACTGCATAAACACATTGCATTACACCAGATACACAGCATAATGTTCTTTTTAGCAACGTCATATGACCCCTTTAATACCAATTCAGTTCCTGAATTTGAAATGAGGTGGCAAACAGGATGCAGAATTGCAGCTCGAAATTTAATGTCAGGAAGCAGAATTATAATTAATTGAAATTATACACACACACACTTATTAGAGCTCAAGATAAACCTTACGCTGTCGCTGTGAACAGAGCTGTTTTTGACAAGGTGAAAAGGGTGATGTTTTACACTACCACTGAGAAATTTTAACTAAAATATGTTATAGACTTTTCATGAAGACCCTAAAGAATCATATCAACTTGTGTAAAATGGGCATCCGATGTCCCCTTTAATAAAATTGAGGTTAAACCACTGGAGTCTCATTGAGTACTTTAACAATGTCTTTCCTTCCGTTCTGGGCTTTGAATGTGTAAGTTGTGTTGCTGCCTATGGAGGGACAAAAGAAGAACGAAGGTCTTATGGGTGTGAAACGACATGAGGGTGAATAATTAGACAGAATTTCAATTTTTGGGTGAACTATCCCTTTAATAGTTTTTAAAATTTTTGACATGCTGATAAATAAATGATAAAGGAGTGATAAAGAAACATAAAAAAAATAAAGCATAGACATGCTTGATGGTATTCAAGTAAACACAGTCAGTTGTGTCTTAAGTGAACATAAGAAATTTGAAGAAATATGGATCAATATATTGGATATATTGTCAAGTGTTAGGGTTAAAGAATATGTTGTTTATAAGTTGTTCAAGGAGGGTAAAGCACTTCTCTTTCTCCAGTATTGCTAAATGTAATGGCACTGTCTCTTGCACTTCAAATGATTGCTTGTAAATATTGTTTGTATTTTTTTAATTTTCAAATTATAATTTACTTTATTTTATAAATAAAATTATATAAATATAAATTATGTTTTTTAATTAAATACATTTCTCCCACCAGTATTTTGTATTTTTAAATTAAATACATTTGATATAATTTGTGACAAAAATACTTTTTGATGTATTTGTGCCCATCTCTGGTCATGGAAGGCTACAGAAGTGAAGTGCTGTTTTCTAATGGTGCTTTGTGTCAGTCAATTTACTGTATGATCTTAACCATTGCACAACATACAGTATATTAGATGCATACTTATTACAGCTCAAGATCCAAAAATAAATATTTAACTTCACTTAAAGAGATTGTAGCCAAGTAGGACATGTTTACAAACATTTTAGGCAATTCAGAATGTCTATCTACCAAAACAAAAATATCAGCACTAAACAAGATTATCAAGGTCACAGCTTACATTTGTTTTCTATGGGTGAAAGATCTGGACTGCAGGCTGGCCATTTCAGTACCCGGATCCTTCTTCTACGCAGCCTTGATGTTGTAATTGATGCAGTATGTGGTCTGGCATTGTCATGTTGGAAAATGCAAGGTCTTCCCTGAAAGAGACGACGTCTGGATGGGAACATATGTTGTTCTAGAACTTGGATATACCTTTCAGCATTGATGGTGCCTTTCCAGATGTGTAAGCTGCCCACGCCACACGCACTCATGCAACCCCATACCATCAGAGATGCAGGCTTCTGAACTGAGCGCTGATAACAACTTGGGTTGTCCTTGTCCTCTTTAGTCCGGATGACATGGCGTAAAATTTATTTACTTTGAGTCACTGAATCACCTTCAATTTTACAAGTTTTATTACAGTCAATAGTTTATTCTTGAATACAATAAAAAAATTAAAGACTAGTGTCAAAAACTGAAACGTATCTGTCCGAAAATAAAACAGTTTGTTGTAAATGTCTGTGTATTGGCGGCTAGGGAGGAAATGGAATCCAGTTACAGCAGTTGCTGATGCAAAGGCAGCCCTCAGACACCGGAATATTGTGGGGCAAGTCCAATATGGCACGTAGAGAACGAGTAGACCTGACAAACACAAACTGAACAGACTAGGACTTTTATACAGGAGATGATTGGGGAACACAAGTGACATCAATGGAACATAATCAAACTAAACAAAGACAGGAACATGACCAAATAAGGTAAAACAGGAACTGAAACACGTGACAAAACAGGTCCAATCCTGACAATGGCAGAGGGAGACTTGGGTTGGGAATAATAACACCTAAATTGCAAAAGGCAACACCAAAGGAACAGTGACATCCGGTGGTGAAGGAGGTACGCCGTAAGAAGGAAGCAGCTAGATGTGCTAGAGCAGTCTCCCAAGCCCAACAAGGCCACTGGATGAGGTGGGAAGGTATGGAACAGCGTAAAATCACTTGGAGTGAGCTGTGGATCATGGAAACAAACAGGCTAAGTTTTATCGTTAGAGCCACATATGATGCCCTCTCCAACAAGCTTGCAGATATGGTGTGGACAAGACCCAGCCTGCCACCTGTGTGCAGCCCTGGCAAGCCTCAGACATATTTCTGGTGGGTTATACGAACAGCCTGACACAGGGAAGGTACACCTGGTGCTACAATCAAGTACTGAAGTGCTTGGCGGCAGCAATAGAGACCAAGAGAGTGTAAACAGCCGCCACCCCCCAAAATGCCAAGAAGACCTTACCAAAAAGGCAGTCCTTTGTTAGGGAAGGGGAGAAAAAGCGGGCTAAGTCCCTGTCCCCTGACGCAGGCCAACTGAATATACCCAGGGACTGGGAAATGTGAGTTGACTTAATCCACAGATTCACTTTCCCATTTGAAATTGCTGTCACCAATCTGCGCCCAGACCTGGTTCTCTGGTCCAACTCCAGCCGGATTGTCATAATATTTGAATTGACAGTCCCTTGGGAAGAGGGCATTAACGAGGCCTTTGAATGGAAGAAGCTGCAATATGCCAACTTTGCAGCTGAGGCAGGGGATCGGGGATGTACAGTGAAAATATACCCGGTGGAAGTGAGCTGCAGGGGTTTTGTGGCTAGTTCCACTATAAGGCTGCTGAAGGAGTTGGGCATCAGAAGAAGGGTCCAGCGGAAGATAGTCACCACTGATGATGTGTTGCATTGGTGGAAACACCATACAAAGGTCATTGGCAACATCACCTCAACAAAAGGCATCTTTCACCTAGGCTAAATTTCACACCGAAACTGGGATCTGATGGACATCGCATATGGTGTCTCACTGGCAACATCCATGAAAGATAAGTACACATTACGTACAGCATAACGTATCATCAAAACATCAAGGAAAGTGGATCCCGACCCGATGACTGCAGTGAAGAGTTGTAAAAATCGACCCTTCAATATGGCAGCCATGATTGTTTTCACTCCGAAGTGCCCTTCGGAGGGCGATATATCCCGTTTGGAAAGCACCGAAGGAGGCAGCTTCCCACAATACAAAGTCAATGGAGAGGGTTGGATTGTTCCCGGTGTGGGCGTTGCCTAAATGTGCCCTGTCTCTCCGAAATCACTTACCCTATCTTTAAGGGAAAAACATCTCTACCGACTAATGCTGTAAACTATACATGGAACAATAATCACACTCAAGTAAAAACGTTTACAACTCAATTGCACATATGGTAATTTTCATAAAATACATATATATATATATTTTTTTTCTTTTTATATATACATATATACATTTATATATATTTATTTGAACATACAGCACATATTTAACAGTATGTTTAACAGTAACATACTGTATGTTTAACAGTGTTTAACAGTAAAACAGTATGTTTAACATATATAACAGTATGTTTAACAGTAAATAAGGTCCCTCTATTGTTTTCATAGCTAACTAACCAACTATGAACACTTGAGAACTTTTCTGAGGAAAATGCTATATTAAGTGACAATGTTCACAAGCTGTTTTATTTGACGTCTTTTTTTTTTGGTTGAAACGCTGACTGAATGACTACATGAGACATGATAGATTTCAGTAAGTTGTACCAGAGATTGTCTTATTATTATTAAAGTATTATTTGAAAAAGCGTAATGGCTAACTTGGATCACGTGAGTCACCTCAGCCAGTCATACAATGGCAGTGACATCAGTGGCCGGCTTTGACAGATCTACGACTGTCATTTGCAGTTTGCGTTGCAAAGCAAAAAACAGCGCAAATTGCCGGTCACTTACTGGTCACTGCAATTAAAGATAGGTTTTATTCTGTTCATTTAAAAAAAACAGCATGATTGGTCATATATAACACTCATACTAGTCACTAAAAATTGTATTTATTTGCTGAAATTTGGAAGCCATAGAAATAATAATTCTTTATTTATTTATATATTTTTTTACCTTTATTCATTAGAAAGCATTGTATCATCATCATACGGAGCAGTCACATGTCACATTTCAAGTCTATTTATTGAAACTCTGAAGCCTTAGGCTACGTCCACACGAAGCCAGAGCTTTCCCTATCCAATCTTTTTTCCCCTCGTCTCAAGAAATATCTGCGTCCACACGAAACCACTAAATCGACACAAAACAATGTAGTATGCATGCTAGACCAGCATGTGGCGCTGTAATTCTGCCATAGAGATACACTAAAAACGGACAAGAAGACTTGGACTATGCGCATAAACCTTGCGCGCGATATACAAACAAACATGGAACAATACATTTATTAATCTGTGTTAATGTTAGTTAATAAAAAGACAATCGTTCAATGTTTGTTCAGTGTTTTTGTTGCTGTTACGTGACGTAGTGGTGTCTGACTAGCGGCGAGATGTGGGTTGATGACGTCATTGTTTCAGAAAATATACGGATTCGCTGTCCACAGGAAAACGCAAGGGTGGCATTTTCAGATTTATCCACTCTGGGACCCGGTTTCAAAAAATATCGGTTTTCACTCTCCCAAAACGCTGGATCCGTCTGGACGAAACGCCTATACGATACAAAATGTATGCGTAGCTAAACGTGTCTCCGTGTGGATGGGGCCTTAGAAAGAACACATTTTAATTTCATTAAACAACATACAAAATAATCCAATAATTAAAATAATTCATAAAAATTCATGTCATTTATTCATTCAAATGCATTACAATTCAAGTCTAATTTCAGGCAAAACCTGGAAAACAAAGAAAGAAAACGTCTATATTTTTAAACAATAAACTAATTTTATTAAATTGTAATGCGACTCACATTTGCTGGTAATAATGCGGTAAATGAGTCCTACCTGTCGCGACATTCCCTACTCTTTGAAAAAAATTTTTTTTTTTTAGAAGTAACAAAGCACAAAGCTCTTTGTGATTATTGGAGGCACATTACAAATAATGTTTTTGTGAAGGGAAAGCTACGGACCTGGCAACCTTGGCTTGAAATACAGGTGGTTCACGGGTGGAAAAAGGTTCTTTAGTTTATTAATTCTTTCCCTGCCATTGATAGAACTTTCCATCATTTATGAGATAAAGCTTCCCCACCATTGACAAAATTTTCTGGCTTGCTGTGTTTTCACTGTTATACGGTAGTAGGCACTATTTCACATCTTCTGAAAGAGTACTGAATCTCTGAATCAAACCCGGTGAAGAAGTAGCAGAAAAAAAAATTTGTTGCATATGTGAGCAGATGCATATGTAAAATAATGCAATCATCAAACAATAAACACCATAAAGACAAAAATGTTACCAAATAAAATGTCAACCCAGGAAGTGGCTTTGGGGTGTTTAAGCTTTGGAGGTGTTGATGGAAGCGATCTACTCCATCTATGGTTTGATCATCATCATTGACAGAAACACGATTGTTTTTTTGTTGTTGTTTGTTTGTTTTTTGCAAAATGTTACATTATGAAATTTCAGTTCAAGTTTAAAAAATGCATGAAGGTCATTTATTTACAAACCCAATTCCAAAAAAGTTGGGGCACTGTACAAATTGTGAGTAAAAAAGGAATGGAATAATTTACAAATCTCATAAACTTATATTTTATTCAAAATAGAATATAGATAACATATCAAATGTTGAAAGTGAGACATTTTGAAATGTTATGCCAAATATTGGCTCATTTTGGATTTCATGAGAGCTACACATTCCAAAAAAGTTGGGACAGTTAGCAATAAGAGGCCGGAAAAGTTAAATGTACATATAAGGAACAGCTGGAGGACCAATTTGCAACTTATTAAGTCAATTGGCAACATGATTGGGTATAAAAAGAGCCTCTCAGAGTGGCAGTGTCTCTCAGAAGTCAAGACTCCCTTTTGGAAGCTTTATTTGTACCTTAAAAGAAAGTTTCTTCCCTTCTTCTCAGCTTTACCTTTGAAAAATCTGGCACTTCCAAAAACAAATACTCTTTGGTTTGCCATAACACCTAAAAATACCACAAGCTAATAGTGTAGAGTGCGACAAAAACAATGAGTCAGGGACATGCTTTGGGAAGCAGGACAATGGGTTTTTCAGCCTGTGTGTCCTCAACTGTACGTAAGTGCACAATAAACATAAAAGTCTCTTAACAACAGGCCTCTTTCAACTGCTTTCAAATGCTTTGAGATGGTGACCCTCTATGAAAACGGCCACATTATGTTCTCACTCAAGTAATTACAATGAATAACAAAAAGCGTAAGCAATATACGCATGGTGAAGTATCATGTGTCAATTATGTTGAGCACACTGAATGCGTTTCAAATACTAGCGTCATCGGGAATAACACAAAATGATGCAACACAATGTGAGGTTTTTTGAGTGAATGGTGTAATTCAATAGTCCAGGCTTTTCAAACTCCTGGAAATTTGTTTATCATTGATCTATCCCCCACCTTCCCTGCTGTGATCCAGATTTATTTATTGATTCGGATGCAGGGTGCGCAGTCTAGCAGCACTGTATTCTTTTACTCCAGTCATTAGACATCGATCTGGCCAAACTTTTCATTTTCCAGTCAGATGAATTCAGTGGGGCGGAGCGCCGCCTTTCATCCCCGGAGTCGCAAAGGAGCTCTAATTTTCAGAGACATGCTGCAACAAGCTGTGCGTTTAGATGCAATTAAACGATTCAGCCTTCATAATCTCAAAATCGATAAGTCATATACTGCAAACCAAGTGTTGACTCCCTATTTTGGATTGAATATTAGGGTGAAAAACTCAAATGAATATCTTGAAACTGTCATTAACATTACAACTTGTGACATGCATCTGTCAACACTTTGTTCAGTCTGTCAGAATACTGCTGCATATTCAGTTTTCTAAATGTTTCTGTACAGCAACTGCTACAGCTTTCAAAGCTTTTTTTCTATATATATTGAGGGGAGAAATCAGTCAACTATCTGTTTTTGTAAAGGGAAACTCTGCAGTCATCCTACAAGATATTGAATTCACAAGACAGCGCTAACACGCGCAACACAGTCACGCAAAGCCTCTCCTCTTGACAGATGGGTGAAAAATTAAGGTTGGCGAGTTGAACAGGGTGTACAAATACTCTGTAAGCAAACCCTTTGACAAGATGTCCACAATGAAAAGGAGCTAGAATGTCACATTTCTGTGCCGCTTAATGTGCTTAGCGTCTCTGCCTGATACTTTGCTTTTATTCTTAAACAGTCTATTGATTCAAAACCCCATCAATTTCATTTCATTAAAAAAAAAAATCCCTTTATTCATAAATCATGAATTAGCATTAACTTCGTTCTGCGTCACGGTGACTGTGACTTTGTTATACGACAAATAATAATAGAACTTTTAAAACTATATACTGAAAATTAAGCAATTAAGCAAGCAACAGGAAATACCACGCTGAAACAGATTGTTGCAATCCCTGTGGTTGCATTGTTTCAATTTCTTCTGCCTCATGATCTGACTCTGGCTCAAACATAAATGGCTCGATCACAGAGCTTGCCATCTTGAGTATCAAAACACATGACATGCTGTAAAGGAGGGCGTGGATAGAGTGCAATGAAGTTGCCAATCACAGCAGTGGGTGTTTACTTCCGTTTCTGCAAGAGGTAGCACCCCTTGAAATTGAGTGTTTTTCACAGAAAGTGAAAATGAGGATGGAAAATTATATATTTTTTTACAAATATTGGGGATTTTTGGTGCAAAAATGTTAAAAAGTTTTTTTTTTCATAACTAATTAATTAGATTTAACGTGTTAGATTAAAAACTCTCTAATATGTGTGTGTGTCTGTGAATATTTTGCAATACATGTAAAATATATTGAATCTATAGATATATTTGACAATGTTAAATGGATAGTTTTATATTTTGCCATATATATATTTATTTATTTATTTTTTGATTAGGGTATTCACAATGCTTTATGAGACATTTTTGTACTGCCTGTGCTTTTTTGGACTGATTTTTTATTCAAAAAAAAGTTTGTAATGTTAGTTGGTTGTCTTGGTTCATGGCTTATAATTCTTTAACAAACTTCCAGAAGCAACGCCGCTATACAAATTTACTCTATGTACCCCAATGTACTCTATTGGCAAAAACATGTCACCATGTTATGATATAGAAAATATGTGAGTATGAGGTGTTTAATACGGTGGCCCAGTAGTGCACAAAACAACGCAATTAAAAAAGCAAACATTAGCTCACAACACAACGCAATTAAAAAAGCAAACATAAACTCGCAACACAACGAAATAAAAAAAGCAAACATAAGCTCACAACACATCGCAACGGAAATGTTCCCGACCACTAGGGGGCAGTGTTGACAGTTAAACACCGATATTTCCTCGAGACGCCACAAGAAATTCTCAATGTAAGTGATTGATCCAAAGACTATAGAATACCCAAGACGTGTCACTCGTATAGTTTTGAATGGAGAAAAATGCAACACTCAATATGGCCGCTCAATCGCATGAAGCCCCGCCTTCTGAATGAAAGAGCCAATCGCTAATCGGTAAAGTCAGCGGCACTGCAGCTGCCGTTAGAAGCGTCCCGGTTGCTATAGAAACAGTCAGCGTTCTGAGACGTGCTCTTATATCTGCGCATGCGTACTGGCTGGTCTAGTCTGAAAAATACGCTTTTTATAACGCTATTTGAGCAAAAGTAACAACATTTATGACACAGTTGTTGTCAGATTTCTTTGGTGATTTCAAATATGAAATTTAATCTTAAACTTAGTGAACAGTTTTGGAGAATTTGATGTTTCCCCATTCAAAAAGATAGGAGTTGCACTTGCATGCCCAAGAGGTGTTTCAAAGATGGCCGCCAAGTGACATGACTTTGATTGATCTTAATATGTGTAATCGATTTGTAAATGAAAAACGTGTTTTTACTGAATGTTTTGATATCCTGGTAATCTTATTGGATCTATTCATGAATAAAGCAGAAAATAAATCAATATTATTTTCGATTTGGACAGTTTAGCTCTGCTCTTGCGCACAGTGGACTCTATGCATGGTCACTTCCGCGTTTTTCCTCAGGGGGCTTACTTAAATCCGGTGCTGTGCCGAAAGCCATTGTTCCTTACGTAGAGCTTTCAAAATGACAAGAGGAGAAGATGATTTTTCAGCTTACAAGAACTTCCCCGGATTACTGTAAATTAATTTCATCACACGGAGAAGGGCATTAAACGTTTCAAGTTACATCGACAACTTTAGGGTGAGTATTGTTCTATCATCTTCTAGCAAATCTTGCCAATAAGGCTGGATAACGCTGCATGACTTCTGTGCCGATTTGATCAGCACTTAAAGGGTCATGAAACCCCAGACTACTTTTTCTGAGATTTTAGCAGAGATGTTTGTGTTGCACATCATAGAAGACAATGTTAGCATCCGATAATTTTAACTGTTGAAGAAAACTGGTTAATTTTAAGCTTTTTTGCGCTATAACTCTTTACAGTGTATTGGCATGTTTGTAACATTAATTCTTCATAATTTATTTTAAATATAGTTTAATTTACAATGTAACAATTTAAAATACAATTGAAAGTAATTCAAAATGTATCTGAAATCAATTCAATATGTAACCCAATGTAATTATCTTCACAGATTGTTTTAAAGGACTCCCATCCATACTGTTGCAGCACTGTACCAGACAGCACACTATTCAGAACTGAGAAAGAGTGCGGTTGCACTGAATGGAGCAGAACTGGCACAAACCTAGAACAATGGTAAGTAAGATAATTATCAAATTCTTTAATGAATTACATAATTAATAAACTTTGATTAATAATATTAACATGCCCCATTGGTATGCCTAGAGAGTCAAGCCAGGTCCTGTCAGTGGGACGGTGGACCTGTTTGCAAGAGAGGAAACTCGCTGAGTGGTTAATATTATTAATCAAACTTCTTTCCTCGTTTTAGCTGTCCTCGCTCTGGTCACACAAACCATGTGGAATGCAGGTTCAATAAATCTTCAAAAGGCCATTAAATGGTCAAATCTAGATTGGATGAGACATGTTTTCAGAAAATACACACCTTAATAGCAATGCAAGTTAGTTTGCCTACACTGAATCTGAAGGTTACTTTAAAAATGTATAATGTATTGACATGCAAGTACTCTTATGAAAAAAATTATTTTAGCTTGGGTTTTAGCTTATTCTCCCTCGTATCATTCTAAACCATTATGAATTTCTTCTGTGGGGGAACAAATATCTAAATAGCTGACTGACACTAACATTAGTTACAACATTTATGTATGGCAATGAAGAAAGCAAGTCATATGGGTTTACAACTACATAAAGGTGAGTATATGATGACAGCTTTATTTTTTCTTTTTGGGTGAATCATCTATTAACTCGTTAACACATATTGCCCAGACCCACAGAAGTGGTTTTTAAACAAAAAGGCAACCACAGCGACAAAAAAAAATTTCACAACAGACCTACATTGTGCATGGTTATTATTAGTAACGTAAATAAGAGTTTAGATCTTACCTAGTGTAGAACCGTATGTTGTTGTCATTCTTGAAGTGGTGCCTGCAGACTGTAGTATCAGAAGTGATGTTAAAATCATTATATCTACTACTCTGAATCCACTTATTGCGAGTTTCTTCATCCAGGGTAAAAGTGTGAAAAACCTTTGAGAAGCCTCACAAAACGGGACACAGCAATAGCGGGGCAAGCCATGGATGTTTAAACTTTATGGAACTCTTCATTAAATAATTATATTACTGTGGTATACTTAATTTGTTATACTATAGCAATAAAATGTATAAATATTATTTTATATTAATTGCTCACTGACAAAAGATTGCGGCTGGTAATGCACTCACGCTATGGCTGAATACAGACCGGAACCTTTTAATGCGCTCTGAGATTTCACCGGAAATACGTAGGCTGCGTGCCGTGTACATTGCCCGTTTCTGCAGACCAACAGCCCCCTAGTGGTCGGGAGCATTTCCGTTGTGTTGTGGCTCAATGTCGTTGTGTTGTGAGTTTATGATTGCTTTTTTAATTGCGTTGTGTTGTCAGCTTATGTTGTGCACTACTGGGTCACCATAGTTTAATCCCATATTTGAGCTTTAATCAGAAAGTGTTTACAGGAAATTCAGTAAAAGACATATTACAATTTTTACAATGGTGACCTTGTGTCATTCATCTCACATGATTGGTTAGAAAAACGCTTGTGATCTTGCTGTAGTGGTAGAGCATAATCTTACTTAACCTTGATTACAGACCAGTGGTATTACTATAGCGCAGTTTTATTTCAAAGTACTTCTAGTTTCAAAGTCTAAAGGCTACAGCCAATATTCTGTAGCATGCGTATTGATTTTGTGCCAGTGCGGAGTTTGATTTTCACTCTTTGTGAATCACTATCATGAGTAAAGCAGAAGAGCCAAAAGTGTACCAATGAAGAAGCCTTTATCAGTAGGGTAAGTCTGCATGAATTTAACATATCCGAATGTCTTTGTCATTGTCTTTCAGTACATGTTGTGTATAAGTCATATGTAGCATCATTCATAATGCCGATGCCGTGTCTGAGAATGTACTAACATTCACACCTAAATGATTTATTATGGTTTCTGTTTGTAGTTGTTTTGTGTGCCTCTGGAAGCCTCCACCAACTGGATCCTGTAATGATTAGTCTAAAAATATCCCCATACGAATTCTCAACCCTGTTAAAGAAGTCTATTGTAAGATATAAGTAAAAGCGGCTTAGGCAAGCCAATCCTCCAGCTGAGATGATACTGCATCAGAGATATCCCTTCACTCATTTATTCACAGACTCACATTCTGTTCTTCGGCTTCTCTCCATGCAGACCACGTCCCCTGGTGTGAATTAGTAATGCTGTTTTCCTCACTTATTTCAGTGTAGAGATGCATTTGTGAATTGCTATAAGTCTCTTTCACCAGGACCTGTTTTACGATGAAAGTAATACTGTCAGTTTCCAGATTTATTTTAATGGCACTAATGTGGGCTGTATTGGCATGTGATTCCCACACTATGGATTTTAGGAAAGCTACAATTCTAATATAAAATGTAAAACTGAACCAGCAGTGTAAACTCTTTTATTATTATTATTATATATATATATATACACACACACAAAAGTAGAATAACCAGGTATCTTTACAACATAACTGAGAATACAGCAGATGTTAACTGGATCTAGGTTTTGTGGTAGTCAGAATCTGTCATTTAAATTGTGCACGTGTAGTTCCCATAGAAATGAAAGATTTAAAGCATGAAGAATTCAGAGTGCTAATTTCTAAACCATAGATATACTGTATGTGTCAGGGTTCTGTCACTTCGGTCTAGTGTAATTCATAGTTTTGTGACAGAGCCCTGACACTCGCGTCATGTCAGTGTTTTCATGTGAGCGTGCGGCTTCGAGTGTGCTTGAGCCGTGCGCTCTCGTCTGCGTGTACTGTTTCATGTTGGAGCGTGGT
>NW_015506193.1:109869-125693 GCF_001515645.1 Sinocyclocheilus grahami | reverse complement strand
GGTTACTTTAAAAATGTATAATGTATTGACATGCAAGTACTCTTATGAAAAAAATTATTTTAGCTTGGGTTTTAGCTTATTCTCCCTCGTATCATTCTAAACCATTATGAATTTCTTCTGTGGGGGAACAAATATCTAAATAGCTGACTGACACTAACATTAGTTACAACATTTATGTATGGCAATGAAGAAAGCAAGTCATATGGGTTTACAACTACATAAAGGTCAGTGTATGATGACAGCTTTATTTTTTCTTTTTGGGTGAATCATCTATTAACTCGTTAACACATATTGCCCAGACCCACAGAAGTGGTTTTTAAACAAACAGGCAACCACAGCGACAAAAAAAAAATTCACAACAGACCTACATTGTGCATGGTTATTATTAGTAACGTAAATAAGGGTTTAGATCTTACCTAGTGTAGAACCGTATGTTGTCGTCATTCTTGAAGTGGTGCCTGCAGACTGTAGTATCAGAAGTGATGTTAAAATCATTATATCTACTACTCTGAATCCACTTATTGCGAGTTTCTTCATCCAGGGTAAAAGTGTGAAAAACCTTTGAGAAGCCTCACAAAACGGGACACAGCAATAGTGGGGCAAACCATGGATGTTTAAACTTTATGGAACTCTTCATTAAATAATTATATTACTGTGGTATACTTAATTTGTTATACTATAGCAATCAAATGTATAAATATTATTTTATATTAATTGCTCACTGACAAAAGATTGCGGCTGGTAATGCACTCACGCTATGGCTGAATACAGACCGGAACATTTTAATGCGCTCTGAGATTTCACCGGAAATACGTAGGCTGAGTGCCGTGTACATTGCCCGTTTCTGCAGACCAACAGCCCCCTAGTGGTCGGGAGCATTTCCGTTGTGTTGTGGCTCAATGTCGTTGTGTTGTGAGTTTATGATTGCTTTTTTAATTGCGTTGTGTTGTGAGCTTATGTTGTGCACTACTGGGTCACCGTAGTTTAATCCCATATTTGAGCTTTAATCAGAAAGTGTTTACAGGAAATTCAGTAAAAGACATATTACAATTTTTACAATGGTGACCTTGTGTCATTCATCTCACATGATTGGTTAGAAAAACGCTTGTGATCTTGCTGTAGTGGTAGAGCATAATCTTACTTAACCTTGATTACAGACCAGTGGTATTACTATAGCGCAGTTTTATTTCAAAGTACTTCTAGTTTCAAAGTCTACAGGCTACAGCCAATATTCTGTAGCATGCGTATTGATTTTGTGCCAGTGCGGAGTTTGATTTTCACTCTTTGTGAATCACTATCATGAGTAAAGCAGAAGAGCCAAAAGTGTACCAATGAAGAAGCCTTTATCAGTAGGGTAAGTCTGCATGAATTTAACATATCCGAATGTCTTTGTCATTGTCTTTCAGTACATGTTGTGTATAAGTCATATGTAGCATCATTCATAATGCCGATGCCGTGTCTGAGAATGTACTAACATTCACACCTAAATGATTTATTATGGTTTCTGTTTGTAGTTGTTTTGTGTGCCTCTGGAAGCCTCCACCAACTGGATCCTGTAATGATTAGTCTAAAAATATCCCCATACGAATTCTCAACCCTGTTAAAGAAGTCTATTGTAAGATATAAGTAAAAGCGGCTTAGGCAAGCCAATCCTCCAGCTGAGATGATACTGCATCAGAGATATCCCTTCACTCATTTATTCACAGACTCACATTCTGTTCTTCGGCTTCTCTCCATGCAGACCACGTCCCCTGGTGTGAATTAGTAATGCTGTTTTCCTCACTTATTTCAGTGTAGAGATGCATTTGTGAATTGCTATAAGTCTCTTTCACCAGGACCTGTTTTACGATGAAAGTAATACTGTCAGTTTCCAGATTTATTTTAATGGCACTAATGTGGGCTGTATTGGCATGTGATTCCCACACTATGGATTTTAGGAAAGCTACAATTCTAATATAAAATGTAAAACTGAACCAGCAGTGTAAACTCTTTTATTATTATTATTATATATATATATATACACACACACAAAAGTAGAATAACCAGGTATCTTTACAACATAACTGAGAATACAGCAGATGTTAACTGGATCTAGGTTTTGTGGTAGTCAGAATCTGTCATTTAAATTGTGCACGTGTAGTTCCCATAGAAATGAAAGATTTAAAGCATGAAGAATTCAGAGTGCTAATTTCTAAACCATAGATATACTGTATGCTTATTATCTGCAGTCATTTCATCTCAGGTTTTGCCAAGAGCACTGTTTATGTTCATTTAAATCGTTAATATTTTTGAAACGTTAAAATGCTAAATGATTCAGTGTAAATGTAATTTAATAAATTATATTTTAGTTCTAATATGACAATAGACTAATATGTCAATTTAGTAAGAGTAAAATGGACTCAAATTAATTAACCTGATGTGACAAAATATTGACTAAATTTACAGGATGTAAACAGTTGATAAATATAAATAAAGTGTACTGTATGTGAATTCCTGTTTTAGATGGTGTGGTTAAAATTGCACTATCCTGAATTCCCAGTAGCTTTAGAGAGTCTAACATGTGATGTGGCACACACACAACTACATGATTCTGTCTTAAATTAAATATGTTTCAATTGAAATATATTGTCTTGATATATGTAGTTGTGACTGGCATGCACATTTTGAATAAGGTTAGTTTTGTCCTAACAATATGACCGGATGATGTGACCGTCTGGTCATAAACATACTTTATAAATGCAAACTGAGCTTCAGTAACTTTTGAAATCAAGCCAGGAAGAAAATGTTCTTTTAACTACCATAACTTCTGTTTCTCAGGAAACTACTGTAGTTGCATATGTAGTCAAGAACAATCATTCACTTTGAATGTGGGTCATAAATAAATGAAAGTTTTGTGGTTTGGGGTCCATATATGTGATCAGTTATGCTCTTCTATCATTTGCAGTAGAAAGGAGACACAGGAACAGATCTACCCACAAAGAAATTCATTCAGCCCATATGCTGCACATCGCGCATGAACTTACTGAACAATGTCACTCTGCAACATTAGCTTCTATACACTCTAAGAAAAGTCTGTAAAAATAGGGCCCAACGTACTGTGTTGTTATGCAGGTATTTTCAGTATTGATTTTCCACAGGTGTTTACTTGTATTTTGAATTAGGCATGCATTGTGTTGTGTTTTAGGGTAAGGAAATTCTTCTGTAAACTTAACAGATAAAGTACTGACAGAAATATCCTGGTATTTTTGCTTACAGTGTAGATGAAAGTATACACATATTCAATTTACCAAAACCTGTGATAGAACTAGAGTCATACTACACAAATGTTTTTATATATATTATTACCCTTACTCTTCCTCCAGTCACCATCCAGTAGTTTTATATGAAAACCCTTAGAAAACCCTAAAAATATATTTGACCCTTAGCATTAAATAGGCAATTTACTAGGGTTACTGTACCATCTATATTTTAATTTCCTTTGTTGTGATTGGCTAACATTTGTTGACTACTAATTAGGTGCTGAAATGTAAATGTTAACAAGGTCATGATTCTGATTTTAGAGTTTAATTTCTCTGAGATTAAATCAATGGTCTTGGACTGGAGAGTCATACAGTTATACATCAAACTTTAAAAAAAAAATAAAAATATATATATATATATATATATCCAACTTTTGCTGAGTAACCGATGAGCCTATGATGGATTCTAACTTCTGTTAGGATGCTGTCATGTTCCAGTCTCCATAAAAATCCATGTTAAAACTTTTTCAGTGTAACTGAAAACAGTAGACACCGCCACTTCTGGAGCTTTGTGAGCGGACACCGCCGCCTCGGTTGAACTGTGAGCGGACACTGCCGCCTCAAGAGGTATGCGAGTGGACACCGCCACTACTGGAGCTTTGTGAGCAAACACCGCCACCTCAGGGGAGCTGTGAGCAGACCACGCCGCTCGCACCGACATCAGCAGGGGTTCCTGCATGCTGCGTATCAGCCCAGGATGCTCCAGGAATGGGCGTGAGCTACTGGTGCGGCAGACAAGGCCTCTGACGCCCCTTGGATTGCCGCTTCGGGAGAACTGTGAGCAGGCACCTCAGCTAACTCCACCCTGAAGGCTGAGCCGCTCAAATGCAGAGCCAGGTTAATGTAGTCCTCCAGCGACTCCTTGGGGACCTAGTATGGCATCAGGGACTTGAAGGGCTCGGGCAGGCCTCCCCAGAAGATTTCAGAAAAGCAAGTAGGAACACTCCGAATGCAACCTTCTTTCACAGGAATTCGGAGGATGCATGAGGTGTATCCTTCGCTACTACAGATAACCCACAATTATTTGCGTCACTGTAAACAACCGTTGTTTATTTGAAAAAAATGGTGGCACTGGCAGATGTAACGTTACACACAAGTGAAGATATGGTGTTTAAATAAGTATTTTCAAGTTCTTCTTTTTTAAGTTGTATTAACTCAGTTGGTAGATGTGGTAAACAGGATTACAAGAGTTTAGTGATTTTTAAATGTTGAGAACAGTTCTTTGCTAGCAAGGCGAGAAATTGTTAATTTGTTTAACCCTTTGGTATTGTACATTTAACTAGCATGAGAGCGCAACAACGCTATAAATGTGTTGGAATAGCAATGTGATACTTCCTGTTTCCTTTTCTGCTTGTCCTACTAAGGCCGTCTCGTTTAATTCTGGGTTGAGGACACTCCATATACGCATCCTTCAGAGGATGTGACCTCCAGAAAACGCAGCCTTCGAAATGAGACACAGTCAATGAATATTCAAAGATGCCACAATCCTTACACATCTATGGTTCCTCCCCTCTCTCGCATTCTCACCTGAGAAAGGTTATACCGTTTCTTAGGGAATTTAAACCCTGGCGTCTTTGAATATTTATTTATTATTATGGTGAATAAAGACAAGTTGACCATTACAAGATTGGCAGACGAGTCTATGTGCAAGCAAATTTTCAAATAGATATTATCTTTATTAACAAACCGCATATTTGAAGTCTAAACAACTACATTCTCGCCTAAACAAAAACCTCTTAAAACTACATTCCGTACACACAAAACACAAAACAGTATTGTTTATAAAATTATAGTGGATTTGGGCATCCACCATGACACTCGCTGTGAGAAATACTGCAAGTGGAGTGATACAAAAGGTGAAAGTTGGTCCAATGTAAAATTTCAGTGTATGTCCCTTTAATAATTTAAAATGTGAAGTGTGTGATTTCTGTATAACTGGCATCACATACAACTGGTGTTTTATTATATATATACAGTGGGGAAAAAAGTATTTAGTCAGCCACCAATTGTGCAAGTTCTCCCACTTAAAAAGATGAGAGAGGCCTGTAATTTTCATCATAGGTATACCTCAACTATGAGAGCCAAAATGAGAAAAACAAATCAGAAAATCACATTGTAGGATTTTTAAAGAATTTATTTGCAAATTATGGTGGAAAACAAGTATTTGGTCAATAACAAAATTTCATCTCAATACTTTGTTATATACACTTTGTTGGCAATGTGCCCACTGGAGTCTCGTCAATAGGTCATGCATGCGCTGATAGCTCTGAAGTAAACTAACCCTGAAACAGAACCTATTCTGGAGCAGGTTATGTTCAGAGAGTAAGTTGCTATGGCTACTTACATACCCTGAAAGTTGCCTCTGTTTCTGGAACCGAATGCTGAGTTTATCTGCTTACTTACCCTTTAATATACTCGGGTATGTCACATAAATTGCCTTCTGGAATACCCCCCTGGTTGCTCAAACAAACAGAGCATTGTTTTCAAAGTGCATCATAGTTACAGTGCTCTGGAGAAATAACCAATGAATGGATGACTTATGAGCTACAATAGAAGAAAGCATTGTAGTTTTAAGCACAAAGTTTTAAGATCTTGCCATGATTATGTATGAAAAAATGAGCTAGGGCAATCCTACTGTATACAAATAAACTCCGGTGCTCAACAAGTCAGCTAGGACTACAGTCTCTCTCTCTTTTCTGTCTGTAAGCATGACCGCCAGCATGCCCAGGTGATGAATGGACAGAACTGGATAAAGTACACAGTAATAACCTCCAGGCAACCTGCAGCACAACGAGGCATGGGACCACACATTTATCATTCAATTGTCTGAGGATTTGATCAACTAGGCCTTCCACTGCACCTATGATTTATTTTACAATTCATTATTTCTGATCTCTGTGTGTGTGTGTGTGTGTGTGTGTGTGTGTGTGTGTGTGCGCGTGTGTGTGTGCGCGCGGCCGGTGTCTTTGGTGGATAATAGGTTAAAATAAATCATGCAAACAGACAAACAGTTGCTCTTCTCTTATGCCTAAGGAAAGGTAACTATCTCGGAAAAAAAGTGTTAAGAAATAATAATAATAATAATAATAATAATAATAATAATAATAAATATAGCTGCAAGCAGCGATTACTCGGGTTCAAGCACATTAAGGTGATATGCTTTTAGGGTCTAGGCCAATCTAGATGTATGGCTGACAGTAAAAGACATCCAAAATGGAGAATAGGCTCACAGACACACACACACAAAAATGAAATGGTTAAAATATTATATTAATACTCAATAAGCATGCTTAGACACACAGAGAGACACACACATACACAGACATACATGCACACACACACATTTTGTTGCAGATATAGATATTTGAAATAAATGATATGTGACAATACTTATTGTCTTCTCTTTTTAAGAGTTTATATGTCATTTTCAGGTTTCACTGTAATCAAAATCTGGCATAATTGTAAAAACTAATGTCTGTATGAACAAAATAGTAAACTTTGACTAAATGTGATTTTAAATGTTATAACAGTGATTTTATAATGTCTACTCATGAATTCATCAAACCTATGAACAGTGCCGTTTGAGCGAGTTGAATGAGCCCATTAGCCGTCTTCCGTTGCCATCTAGTGGTTATAAATGCAACTTCTCATACAAAACTGTTTAACCTTTATAACTATTATAGTGTTATTTTTTTGCCCAATCTCTCTAAAATTTAGCATGCTTGTTTAGAATGAAATTATACATCATTTTACACAGTTTTGAGAAGTTGTGGTCTTTCTTTTAGGATTTATAGGCCTTTGGGTACACTATTGCCGCTTTTCCACTGCGTGGTACGACTCGGCTCGGTACGGCTCAGTACAGTACGGCACGGCTCAGTTCGGCTCGGTTTGCATTTCCACTGCAGTTTTGTATCGCTTTAGAGTGGGCGGGATTATTCACATGTCGTTTTAGTTGCGCCGCCTCTACTGCCGCGACTCCTGAAAAACTTTTTCATTCCGCGTCGCCCCATCAAGCTCTCGCTGGATCTTTTTTTTACTGTTATAGCCCCACCTATGGTCCGATATCATGAAACGTTGCATGCTTGTTAAGAGTCATCTGACACATGTTTTCACCAAGTTTTGTAAAGTTTTGAGTTTTCGTTTAGGTTTTATATGCTTTTGGGTATTTTGACCACACCCCTTTTATAAATGAACCTGTTATAACTAACCAAAGGACAAAATTTATTTTTATAATTATTGATCTAGAGAGTCCAGAGAATATTACTGCAGTGGTTTGATCGAGATTAAGCAAAAAACCTAGGACATCCAAAATGGAGAATAGGCTCACAGACACACACACACAAAAATGAAATGGTTAAAATATTATATTAATACTCAATAAGCATGCTTAGACACACAGAGAGACACACACATACACAGACATACATGCACACACACACATTTTGTTGCAGATATAGATATTTGAAATAAATGATATGTGACAATACTTATTGTCTTCTCTTTTTAAGAGTTTATATGTCATTTTCAGGTTTCACTGTAATCAAAATCTGGCATAATTGTAAAAACTAATGTCTGTATGAACAAAATAGTAAACTTTGACTAAATGTGATTTTAAATGTTATAACAGTGATTTTATAATGTCTACTCATGAATTCATCAAACCTATGAACAGTGCCGTTTGAGCGAGTTGAATGAGCCCATTAGCCGTCTTCCGTTGCCATCTAGTGGTTATAAATGCAACTTCTCATACAAAACTGTTTAACCTTTATAACTATGCGATTACTCGGGTTCAAGCACATTAAGGTGATATGCTTTTAGGGTCTAGGCCAATCTAGATGTATGGCTGACAGTAAAAGACATCCAAAATGGAGAATAGGCTCACAGACACACACACACAAAAATGAAATGGTTAAAATATTATATTAATACTCAATAAGCATGCTTAGACACACAGAGACACACACATACACAGACATACATGCACACACACACATTTTGTTGCAGATATAGATATTTGAAATAAATGATATGTGACAATACTTATTGTCTTCTCTTTTTAAGAGTTTATATGTCATTTTCAGGTTTCACTGTAATCAAAATCTGGCATAATTGTAAAAACTAATGTCTGTATGAACAAAATAGTAAACTTTGACTAAATGTGATTTTAAATGTTATAACAGTGATTTTATAATGTCTACTCATGAATTCATCAAACCTATGAACAGTGCCGTTTGCCGTTGCCATCTAGTGGTTATAAATGCAACTTCTCATACAAAACTGTTTAACCTTTATAACTATTATAGTGTTATTTTTTTGCCCAATCTCTCTAAAATTTAGCATGCTTGTTTAGAATGAAATTATACATCATTTTACACAGTTTTGAGAAGTTGTGGTCTTTCTTTTAGGATTTATAGGCCTTTGGGTACACTATTGCCGCTTTTCCACTGCGTGGTACGACTCGGCTCGGTACGGCTCAGTACAGTACGGCACGGCTCAGTTCGGCTCGGTTTGCATTTCCACTGCAGTTTTGTATCGCTTTAGAGTGGGCGGGATTATTCACATGTCGTTTTAGTTGCGCCGCCTCTACTGCCGCGACTCCTGAAAAACTTTTTCATTCCGCGTCGCCCCATCAAGCTCTCGCTGGATCTTTTTTTTACTGTTATAGCCCCACCTATGGTCCGATATCATGAAACGTTGCATGCTTGTTAAGAGTCATCTGACACATGTTTTCACCAAGTTTTGTAAAGTTTTGAGTTTTCGTTTAGGTTTTATATGCTTTTGGGTATTTTGACCACACCCCTTTTATAAATGAACCTGTTATAACTAACCAAAGGACAAAATTTATTTTTATAATTATTGATCTAGAGAGTCCAGAGAATATTACTGCAGTGGTTTGATCGAGATTAAGCAAAAAACCTAGGACTACTTCACAAAAGTAGGTTTTTAACATATTTGTGAATATTTAATGAACAATTTGATTGACAGCATTATGCCCAGAGGAAATGTTGTTCAGAATGAGGAGCTCTATCACATGATATGAAGATCAAGTGTTTGTGTGAATATATGAACATGTTCTACAATTTGAGGTCATTTTCAATAGAAATATTGTTTATGGAGGTCTTTTTAACTGTTATAGCGTCACCTATGGTCTGATCTCCATGAAACTTTGCAAGCTTGTTAAGAGTCATCTGTCACATGTTTTCACCCAGTTTCGTAAAGTTTTGAATTTTTGTTTAGGTTTTATAGGCTTTTAGGTTTATTTGGCCACACCCCTTTTCTAAATGAACCTGTTATAGCTAACTAAAGGACCAAATTATAATACATTTTTTTGATAATTATTGATCTAGAAAGTCTAGAATATTACTGCAGTGGATTGGCTCCGAACAGGCGAAAAACCTAGGACTAGCTTGCAGAAGTAGGGTTTTAACATAATTGAAAATATTTATTGAACGATTTGATTGACAGAAATGGTTCTTGAGGAAAAGTTGCTCATTATGAGGAGATCTATCAAATGATATGCATATTGTGTGGATGTGTGAAACACCTCGTGATTACAGAGCCATAAAACTCGATAGCACCAATTAGTGGCCAATTTCTTTCAAAATTCTTACAGACCTTTAGGGCCATGAGTCGAACATGCCCACCGAGTTTCGTTCCAATCGACCTCCGTTAACCTTGTCAAATAGGGGCTTAAATTTGTTTGGCCAATGACGGCATTGTTTTTGGAGATACACGAATGTCCTCATAAACACTTATGCCACTTTGCACAAAGACACTGTATACCAATTTTCAAGTCAATCGGACCAACGGTTGTGCAGTTATAGTTGTTTTAAAAAAAAAATCCATCTTATAGCGCCACCAAGTGGCAGAGCTGCGCAATTTTTTTTATTATTTGACCAAAGATTGAGCTCATACACATGTGTACCGAGTTTGGTGAAGATATCTCATTCCGTTCAAGAGTTATACTAGAATTAGCTGTTGGCTAACATTAGCATAGAAGGTTTTGTGCAAAAATCTAAATTTCAATTTTTTTTTGATAATTATTGATATTCAGTGTCCAGAGAATATTTCTGCAGTGGTTTGGTTCCGATCGGGCAAAAAACCTAGAGCTAGTTCGCAAAAGTAGGTTTTGGACATAACGTGCGTCGTAGAGCAAATTCATCCACTTTTGTTTGTGTTGACCCAAAGATTGCAACGATGTAAAATTTTTGAGTCTTCGAAAAACGGTGTACGAGCTAGGGACAAAAATGTCTGAATTGTTTTGTTTTTTTGCACTGTAGTGCCCCCTTTAGTCCGATTGGTGCGAGCCTTTGGATCTGAGTAGCGAGCAATACTACTACGATCTGACCAGGTTTCAGCTCTCTAGGCTACTACGTGCTTGAACTAGAGGTCTGTTCAAGTGAAGCCCGAACCCGAAATCTCCCCCCCACCAATTAATAGCCAATTTTAGAAAATACTGTAGGCTGTTTCACGATTGCATGCAACGGTCCGTAAACAAATACATGTAAAGAAACAGAATCATTAAGGCTCGGCTAATTCACAAGGCAAAAGAAAAAACACTTACCAGTTTTGAAAGTTATCCGATCGGGCAAAAAACCTAGAGCTAGTTCGCAAAAGTAGGTTTTGGACATAACATGCGTCGTAGAGCAAATTCATCCACTTTTGTTTGTGTTGACCCAAGGATTGCAACGATGTAAAATTTTTGAGTCTTTGAAAAACGGTGTACGAGCTAGGGCCAAAAATGTCTGAATTGTTTTGTTTTTTTGCGCTGTAGTGCCCCCTTTAGTCCGATTGGTGCGAGCCTTTGGATCTGAGTAGCGAGCAAAACTACTACGATCTGACCAGGTTTCAGCTCTCTAGGCTACTACGTGCTTGAACTAGAGGTCTGCACGGGCTTTAAAGTGAAGCCCGAACCCGAAATCTCCCCCCCACCAATTAATAGCCCCGAACCGGGTAGCAGACCTCTAGCTTGAACCCCTAATAATAATAACTATATCCCCATCCAACTCAAAGTGCAATGTCCCTTTAACGTTCTGCTCAACTATCTGGTAGATCACATTTTGAGTCACTATATCTTATTGAAGAATATGTTGAACTTAACTCAGTTTAAGTGAGCCATTTCTATTACTTCAGGCATCTTATGCTAGAAATTTTGCTGAGCAGAATTATATAATTTGATACAAAAATAAACAGTCTAACAAAGGTCAGATAATTTTCTAAAAACATGCTCTAACAAATGGTTGATTTGTCAGTTTATGGTAGAAGTATTGAGACTAAGCTAAAATTGACTGTAACAAAATAAAAAAGTAACAAACACTTAATGTTATTCCATTATATATATATATATATATATATATATATATATATATATACACATATGTATATATATATTAATGCGAGAAAGTGGTTGTTTAAACTTCAAATATGCAGTTGATAAGATAACGTCTATTTGAAGATTTGCTTCGACGTTTTCGGAGATGTGAGCTCCAGGGTGTCAGCGGCCATTCAGCACCCATGAACCCGCCAAGAGCAGCCTTACCTCGGCGAGGATCTTCTGGAATTTGCCGCTGGCTCTGATGTATCTATAGTGGTTAAACATGAGATATTATTAATTTAGGGTAAATCTAACAGGCAGTCTTTGGTCTCATTAATCTATTATTTGTTCCAGAGCTAATAGTTTTGGCTGAGACCAAAGTTTCATAATGTTATATTTTATATAAGTTTAATGCTGTATATCAGAGCGCTGCCTTTGTACTTTTTACTGAATTGTCTTGCAACTTGATGGCTGTTGTTGTTGTTTATTAAATACTGTTATTCAATAAGTAATATTTTATATAAATAATAGTAGTATTATAATATTTAGTATTAAGAAATGGTGTGTGCTTGTGATGGTGATTATAGTTACATTATTCCGCCGTTAGATGGTGACAAGAGACTGTCTTTATGATTGCGTCAGCAGTAAAGACTTTTATATTAAAAGATACTGAAAAAGGGTTGTAAACAAGGAAGTTATCTTTACTTTGAACAACAGCATGTAAGACGAAGCCAACAAATGCACTGAGCAGCGATGTCATCGGAAATCAAGATCTGCTTTCCTCAGCGGACATTCAAACTAATATTTTATTGTGAATATGGGATTGAGCTGAAGAATGAATGCTGTATCAGATGCAGGTAATCACACTCTCTCAATTAATCTCTCTCTTGTAATACTCTATATAATATATTATGATTTTAATACAGTAATACAATAAGCTTTTAATGAAGCAACGCAACGTTCCTTTGTTACTAGTTCTAAAGTGACATTAGTGAGGCTTGAGCTCAGCTGTTAAACTGTTGAATATGTGGTGGAAGGAAGTAGCTCTGCACAAACGAGGGGTTTTAAAGACACTCTGTTGTTGTCTCTTTTTTATTTATACACTTGTGCCATCGTACTGTTGTATAAACGCAATATCACACACATAGCTGTGTGATATGGCTGTATATCAGCATACTGCTGCCTCATGCCTGCTTCCCTATATTGCCCCAACAATATAAAAAAGACAAATACATATTTTATTGTTATTGTTAAAGGGGTTAACATAAATATTAAAAAGCTAAGGACCAGAATGAGCCCATAGACACTTATTATAAAAAAACGGCATAAAAACTCTTAATTGAACATTTATGGCAAAATCTTTAATAAAAAGAAGTGCTTTTAGTAAATGATGGTCTTTCCCCTGCAAATGTAATGCAGTGTCTGAAATATTTAAGTTATTATTGCTCAATTAGTGATGCTCAAATGTGAAGACAGAAGAGCAGAAACACAGTGATGGGTCTGTCTGTGTGTGTGTGTGTGTGTGTGTGTGCATGTTTTTTTTCTATTCCAGTGGGGACTTAAACCTGACATACCGACTCATGGGGACTCGTGTCACTGTGGGGACCTAAATTGAGGTCCCCATGGGAAAACAAGCTTATAAATCGTACAGAATTAGCTTCTTCTTTTTTTTTGAGAATGTAAGAAGGCAGAAAGCTAGGGGTAGGTTTCGGTGTAGGGTTGAGTAGGGTGATAGAATATACGGTGGGTACAGTATAAAAACCATTACATCTATGGAGAGTCCCCACAAGGATAGTAAACCAGGTGTGTGTGTGTGTGCGTGTGTGCGTGTGTGTGATTTATGAGGACACAAATTTGTATAATGACATGGGTATGACATAGGTATTACAACGAGAAGGTAATTTATGAGGACATCTTGAGTGTCCCCATATTTCAAAAGTCTTATATATTATTCAGAATTAGTTTTTTTTTTTATCTAAAAATGCAGAAAGTTTACTGTAATTGGTAGGTTTAGGTGTAGGGTTGGTGTAGGACGATAGAAAATACGGTTTGTACAGTATAAAAATCATTACACCTATGGAATGTCCCCACAATTCACAAAAACAAACCTGTGTGTGTGTGTGTGTGTGTGTGTGTTCTCTCACCCATCAAATGTTGTCGCCTCCTGTTTCTCTCTCCCATCATCCACCACTTTGCAACTAGCTGCTACTTATTTATCCAAAATATCTAACACTATCAAAACAGAATATGATTATAACATTGTTACAAATTATGTTATTTTCAATAAGAGTATCAGAAGACCTATGAAAAATTAAACCTCATCAATAACTTTTTGAAAAGTCTACACATATACTGTATATATAGCCATATTTGACCATCAGCATAAAGTCTGGTAAAACATGCTGATAAACTGTCAATAATTTTATAGTATTTTAATATTACTATTTAACATTTTACTTGAAATTGTATTGCCTGCTAGATTTTAATGGACGTCCGTGGAAACCCACATCTGTCAAATATCTGAAGCAGATATTGTATTACAGGCAGGTAAATAAATAAATAAATTGATCAAAATGTTGAAATCAAGTTCCAATATTAAATTTTTTTTTTGCCACAACTGGATTGATAAAATTAACCAGTCATGAATATTGTTGCATTATTTTGCTTGATAGATATGAATGATAGATTTTTTTTTCTTGCATATTAGTGACAAAAATAGTGCATCTCTTGAGATGAGCAGGTCTCCATCTATGTGAACTAGCACCTGAAACAAAAACATGTAAACATAATTTTGGTCCTCATTTTCATCTTGGCGAGGAACATTCCACATGCATTGCCACATGGAGTTCTATAGGGAAAAGGACATGATGATCAGTTCAGTCTTGAATGCAGTCTGATGTTTTATTAGCATGTAACCCGTTGCTGATTGAGGCTGCAGCAATAATCTTTTGGCATCTTTTTTATTTATTTATTTTTTTAATGGGCAGGCAATTAAAAAATCAGTTCCAGATTTGTGTCTATATTTGAAGTGCAAAAAATGTTTTTCGTTGTGATACAGTTAAATCTGTTGAATATTTGGGGGCAGCAGAGATTCCAAAGCTGTATCAACTGATTGGTAAGACAAATTAAAGCATGAAGTTATTAATGCACCTTTAACAAAGACATTAACTTATGTGAATCCATTAAAATTGTATAAAGCTCATTAAATCTTTTATATATGGTATACAAAATATTAATAAAAAATAAAATGACAATAAAAAAATGATGTATTCTAAATTTTAGTAATTGTAGTACTGGTGTTCTTATTACACATAAATGAAAGAGTAAAATTAGCAATGCACCTTTGTGTCAGCCAGTAATCAGTATGGGTGATAAAAGTTGATAAATATGGGTGATAAATTATCTGTACTAGTGGACATTGGAAGATTGTCTCTTGTGTAGAATTCAGGGCTGTTGTAAGTAAATGTGCACAAAATGTAGCACAAAACAAAAAATGTAAACAAATACTCAGCTCAAACATGCATAAAAACACATTTTACAAACATCTGCATTACATTATATTTGCATTTAGTCATTTAGCAGACACTTTTATCCAAAGCGACTTACAAATGAGGACAATGGAAGCAATCAAAATCAACAAAAGAGCAATGATTTACAAGTGCTATAACAAGTCTCAGTTAGCTTAACACAGCAAGGGTTTTTTAAATAATATAATAAATAAAAAGAAAACAGATAGAATAGAAAAAGAATAGAGCAAGCTAGTGTTAGAGGTCTTTTTTGCTTTTGTTAATTGTATAATAAATGAAAAGAAAACAGATAGAATACAAAAAGATTAGAAAGCAAGTGTTAGTTGTTTTTTTAAAAGAAAACAAGCAGCAAATGAATAGAGTGCAAGTCTAAAAAGGAACAAGTGTTTGTTTGGGTTTTTTTAAGAATAGAATTAGAATAGAGAGTGCTAGAGTTAGAGGGTCAAATAAAGATGTGTTTTAGCCGATTCTTGAAGATGGCTAAGGAATTAGCTGCTCTGATTGAGTTGGGCAGGTCATTCCACCAGGAGGGAACATTTAATTTAAAAGTCCATAAAAGTGATTTTGTGCTTCTTTGGGAGGGCACAATAAAGCGACGTTCACTTGCAGAACGCAAGCTTCTAGAGGGCACATAAGTCTGAAGTAATGAATTTAGGTAAAGGGGTACAGAGCCAGTGGTGGTTT
>NW_015506193.1:108457-109782 GCF_001515645.1 Sinocyclocheilus grahami | reverse complement strand
ATAAAGCAAATCTGCAGGACTGGACAGTTTTAGCAATGTGGTCTGAGAAAGTAAGCTGATCATCAATCATAACTACAAGGTTTCTGGCTGTTTTTGAAGGAGTTATGGTTGATGTGCCTAAATGGATAGTGAAATTGTGATTAAACGATGGGTTAGCTGGAACCACAAGCAGTTCTGTCTTGGCAAGGTTGAGTTGAAGGTGATGGTCCTTCATCCAGCAAGAAATGTCTGTTAGACGAGATGCGAGCAGCTATCGTCGGATCATCAGGATGGAATGAGAGGTAGAGTTGAGTGTCATCAGCATAGCAGAGGTATGAAAAGCCATGTTTCTGAATGACAGAACCTAATGATGCCATGTAGACAGAGAAGAGAAGTGGTCCAAGAACTGAGCCCTGAGGCACTCCAGTAGTTAGATGCTGAGACTTGGACACCTCACCTCTCCAAGTTACTTTGAAGGACCTATCTGATTGGTAAGACTCAAACCACTGGCGTGCGGTTCCTGAGATGCCCTTTGCCAATAGGGTTGACAGGAGGATCTGGTGGTTAACCATTTCAAAAGCAGCGGACAGATCCAGCAAGAGAAGTATTGAAGATTTGGAATCTGCTCTTGCCAGTCTTAGGGCTTCAACAACCGAGAGCAAGGCAATCTCAGTTGAATGTCCACTTCTGAAACCAGACTGGTTGCTGTCAAGGAGGTTGTTCTGTGTGAGAAAGGCAGAGACTTGGTTGAACACAGCACGTTCAAGTGTTTATGCAATGAAAGGAAGAAGGGAAACCAATTGCAAATGTTTTATTGAAAGTGTAATCTATTAAATGTAATTAACAAATCATCTAATACTGTTGTAGCGTCTGGACCAAATCAAATCACACATTTGATTTAACAAATCAGTTATTCATTAGATTAACAAAACGTTCACAGACCCCTCACCCAATAAACATACTGGGTGCCAAGTTGTCTGTGAACAGGGCCCAGGACCCTGGTTACCATGGCAACCCTTACACCAGATACATTTTACGACCTAATGGCATGTTGAGAGTCACCCCTCTCACTACAATTTCCATAGGATAGGAAATACACAATGCACAGTAGAAATGGACTTTTCTACTAATTAATTCATAGGAAAACCTTTCTTTGAATGAACACACATATCCTTCAGGTCATTGTGTATATTATTGCTGTCTTGTATATTATCTGTTGTATTGTAGACTATTTTATGCATGCTTATGATAGAACCACTCATTCATGTAACCTTACATATACCGTGTTTGGTCTCTTTTAATTCGTATTCGGATGAACTAATTGAGAGTGTATATTGTATGTTTAT
>NW_015506193.1:31839-107555 GCF_001515645.1 Sinocyclocheilus grahami | reverse complement strand
TGTTTAGTATCTATGAATTCGCCTTCTGATGATCTAAACGAGCGTATATATTATATGTTGGTACATAGGCAATATATTAGTGTCCTGAGAATCTTAAGTAATTTCGATTCAAGTTCCTTTTGCAAATTACCATGCCCTCACACAAAGGGTCGTAAAACCCTCCAGCAATTGCAACCTCCCACTTGGAATTTCTGCCTTTCTCATTGGACAAGCCCATCTTGAGAGGCGGGGATCTTATCTGACCTTAAAGGCATCACCCCATGTGACCCGCCCAGAGTCGGTGGTTCGGTTGTATTCTGAGAAGATAAAAATGTGAGCTGCATTGCTCCAGGAAACCCTAAGTACGTGCCAGGCTTCGGCCCTGACTTTTCCATTCAACAAGATTCTCTGACTCAAACTGGTTCTTTTTCATCAACCAACTTCAGCAAAGATCAACTGGGACCTTCAGACTGCATCAAGCCTTTCTTTCAGACAGACGAGACGTGCAAGTATTCAAACTTAGTCTTATTAATTGATACATTAGGTATCATTTGCACCTTTTTACAAAGGTGTGTTTGAACTAAGAATCTGATGTTTCCTTTAGGTGTAAATCTGTTAAATATCAAATGGTACCATAGTTTCATATTCTTATTTCTCTTATCTTATCTTTACTGCGTTAAGCTTTAACCCTTTCCTATACAAACTGTATGTGTGTGTGTGTGTGTGTGTGTGTGTGTATGTGTATGTTAGACCAGTTTAAGTGTTTATGTAGTATGTTAGACTAGTTTAAGTGTTTATGTAGTTAATAAATGGTTACTTGTATCAAACTTGACATTGTTGATACAAGTAACTGGAGTCACTTAATCATGCAGATTTATGCTACAAGTTCTGTGTAGAGTTGTACAGTAAGAAAGTTATTTCCCTTAACCAGGAAATTAATGTTCTTAGAATTGACAGACAGTTGACCCTGAGAGGTCAGCTAAATATCTACAGCGGATCTAAATATTTATAATTAATTATAACTAGTTATGATTAATTATTCATATTTCCCCATGAGCTGATTCGCTACACTGTTATTATATGAAATGTCTGTATAATATGTATTATTTTATTGAATTGTGAAGCTTGTTTTGCTTGTTTTATGGAGGGCTTGGATAATCAGGCCAATAAGAGAATATTAACTACAATTCTTTATTTTTATTACACAAACGTGTCATTGAAAATGCCTGCAAATTTACAAAATTGATCTGAGATCAGGTAAAAACCATATCGACACTGGTTCATGGGTTCACAGAGATCGCCCTTAGCAGTGAACAATTGAAATTTTGAAACTGCAATGACGTAATGAAGCTTTGTTTACTAATCACGTGACTGGGAGTTTCATACACGCCCGAATCACTGGTTCGAAACAAGAGTTTCACAAAGTTTTCAAAGCTTTACAAAGCAGTGTTTGGACCATCATTACTTACCAAAATGTATCATGTCTCATGTCATCATTTCAATCAACTCAGCTCAATCAGTGTTTCAACCGTGGAAAGATTGCTTGTGATCAATTGGCATAGCATTTACCTCAGGAAAGTTATCCAGTGTTCACAATTGGTTAGTTAGCTATCAAAAAACATTAGAGAGGAGTTTCTTTACTGTTAATTATATGTATGTTGAAATAAATCTGTCATGAAGACATTTTATGATAACTGATTTGAGTTCAGTTTTTTATTTGAGTGTGATTATTATATCTGAAAATATATAGCAGTTAAATATAATAGTTGGGCGCTGATGTTAATTTTAACCTCTAATATTTTAGTAACGTGCCAAATGAGAGGCTTCCCTGCAAGTTTACAGCATTTGTTGCAAGATTTTTGTCAGTATAGGCATTGGCAGATGTTACGGTGAATAATCAGCAGATAAATTTAGTTCTGTCATTACAACACTCTGAGAGTTTAGCATGGTATTATACATGGCAATGTTAATGTGTTTGGTCTTAGCTAAATAGATCATCTGTGCTGCTACTGCTGTGGCAGAGCAAACACTGAGACGTTTTACTGCCAATACATCCACAGACATGCTGCTGTGAGCATGTAGGAAATACTGATGCATCATATAACATATATAAAATAACCCCCCCAACAAAGCAGGAGATACAAGAAATGGACAATACAAGCCAATATATGCATACTGCTGAGTGTAAGAATATAAGCTGCTGCATCAGCAGACATGCATATATCCACAAACATGAAAAGAATAGAAAGAATGAAAACAGGACAGGATAGATGTATTACTATATATTGTATGCCTGGACTACCATGCCAACCAGCTTAACACTAGTTAGAGCTTACACTTTGTGTAGTTAACTAATATATATACGCTGCAATGTGATGAGATATGAAACCTCAGCAACCACCTGAAACAAAATACTATCATTCAAAGTCATTTGAAAATTGTCACTGAAAAAACTTTCATACTCTTATTTGTATAGTAAGTCATTAGGATGATACAAAATGTGTGACTCTCAACCACACGCTCAGCACAGCTAATGAAAACATCAACCTTAAGAATAAATTAACGTGACATTGTTATGGAATAGTTGTCTAATGAAAGCGCTACAAAGGAGAATGTACAGGAACAGGCTTTAAACTTTCTAGGAAACACGTAGAAACACAACAAAACACTATCTCAAATAATCGCGATATTGTATAAATGTCGATTAAAAAACGATTGCAAAATGGTGCCGTTTCCATTAACCGATGTTATGCAACTAAAACGTAATTTTTTTCACTCGCGATTAGTCATGCCGACGGATTTTGGTAGGTTTAAGTATATCGCCGATACCACACTAGCCATTATTTTTTATCGAAAGAGACATAGTCTATCTTTAGCGAAAGAGCACGGAGAACCGCTTCTGAAATGTGCCGCAACACGACTGGTATAAACACAAGCATTGACTAGAGTAGCTGCGATCAGCTCCGGTGGCCGTGTCGGAGCTGTAATGTGCCGCAGATGTGTGCAGTGTAAATAAGGTGTTATCCAAGCATTAATGGCAAGGAAAGCCTCTTACACTTGAGAGCTGCCACATGTGAGGTGTTTCTTGGAGGTTATAGTACATTAAAGAATGATCATGTGAATTTTACATATGCTATGTGACCTGTAAATGCAAAAAAAAAAAAAAAAAAAGTTCCCATTGCAGTTTTGTGAAATATTCCTTTTTCGAATTGCCTGAAAAACCACCTCACGCAAGCGTAAAAACTTTTTTGCAATATATAGGCTTTTTTTGTGTGTGAAATTGACAGTTTTCATTACGCGTGTTTTCAATTCGCAATTTTAATTTGCACAATTTGAAGGGTAATGTAAACGCACCTAGTGTCCACAGCTCGTTACTTCACTAGAAAAATTAAGTCTATAGAAAAGCATTTCGCGAAATATTAGACTATATACTCATTATATTGTACTCTACCTGTTAGTGATGTCTTAATTATTTAATGTATGTTTTAATAAATTTGTTATGAAACAAGTTATGACAGCCATTGTGTAAATGAATATATTTAAACAACAAATTGTATAATTTAGAAGTTAATTTAAAAACTGCATTGTCCAATTTACATGTTTGCATACATTTTTTATGTATTTTTTAAGTTGAGTGTTGATTATAATATTTAAAAATAAATAGTTATTAAAATTTAAGTTTGTGCTCTGTTGTTGATTGTAACCTTATAGGAATTTAAAAGGGCTCTCTAGAGCAGGGCTGGGCAACTTCGGTCCTGGAGGGCCACTGTCCTGTGGAGTTTAGCTCCAACCCTAATCAAACACACTTGCCTGTAGCTTTCTAGTGATCGTGAATACATTGATTAGCTTGTTCAGGTGTATTTGATTAGGGTTGTAGCTAAACTCTGCCGTACAGTGGCCCTCCTGGACCGAAGCTGCCCAGCCCTGGTTTAGAGCATAATAGATTTTTATCCATAAGAAATTTTCATTATAATTTAATTTATTTAAAGAAAGAGCAATTTGTTCCATAAACCACTGTTTAATAAATAAAGTAAAAATAAAATGTTATGTTTAGTTTTTCCCCCTGCTTACCGAAACCATACCGAACCGTGACTTTAAAACCGAGGTACGTTCCGAACTCCGTCACGTTTGTGTACCGTTACACCCCTAGTAAAGAGTGTTCACTTATCTTAGACGCTGATTTCAGATGCTTTCTGAAGCATGCTGCAACTGCTACAGCAAGCACTAACCGAGTATTTGAATGTTGAGCAGCAAGCTCTTTGGCTGCTGATGTGAAAAGAAACCAATCAGCTGCACCATCTGAATAACTGATTATATCAGATTGAGTTAGAACCTATCGGCCTGCGCCATCTAGAGTTTCGTGACAGAACTTCTTATTATCCATGCATAAGTGAAACTTTCTCCTTGATGATGACAGCAATCTCAATAAAAATAGATATATTTGGTATGTATATTTGGAATTATGAAAATCAACACTAAATATCGATTTGCATTAGTAGTCCATGTAGCAGCTGTTTACATTGATATTCATTTAACGAACAGGGAGATATTCATTTCCCAGTTGTAATGTGCGTTACTGGTCTTTGTGCGTCGCAGCACTACTCTCTGGAGTCATGTGCTATGTCCATGGCCCGCCAAATCTGTGCTGCGGTGTTAATGTGCTGCTTGGTGTCACGTTCAGTCAGCAGGAAGCACTGGCCCTGTCCACACCGCAGGAACAGCCTCTTCAGCCCCAGCGTGAGCTTTCTCTCAGAGGCTTGAAAGTGTGTTTTCCTCTCTCTGCTGTAGATCTGTGACAGCCAGCGGGGCCCTGGCATTGACACCTATAAATGGACGACTGCTTGCTATTGCTCTTTCTTCACCATATTTGAGTGTCGCAAGTAAAAATATGGTTTAGCAGTGCTGTATCCATGGAGACATTTTGCCACGATGACATTTGTGAAATTGCTTAAACTGTAAAATGACTATAAAGAAATAAACAAACAAATCCAATTTGCATGGAGATTTAGAGAGAACTGCACATCATCATGGAGTCCAAAACTCTGAGCCTGCATCAAACCGTTTTTTTTTTTATTATCTATTTCAAAATCAAATCAAGTTTTAGGATTTTGAAAAATGAAAAAAGAAGGGTTATGACATACAAAGAAGAAAAAATAAGATTCAGCATTTCTAGGTCATAATAAAATGTAAGCAAATTTGTGCTTACCTCCTCTGATCAAAATGTAAGCAAAAAATGTTAGTTCTCTGAACAAAAGGTCAGATTTTCTTGCCTTCACTGAAGCACATGATGCTCCCTGGAAACGTCTCAAATCATGTTGGGTTAACATGGATCATCAGGTTTTGTCCATGCCAGCTCAAGTGATGCTGTCATGAAATCAAAAGGGAAATATACCAAATACTATGACATTCAGAAATTCACATACTGGAATATGTATCAGAATAGCTCATTAACTGTTAAAAAGTAACAAATCAGTTTGCAAAAATAAATAAATAAATACATAAAAAAACCAAGTCTTTAATTAAATGTGCAGAAGCATATATTTAGCTTCAACATTTCCCCTCCTTAGGTCTAGAGCAGTGGTTCTCAGTTCCAGTCCTGGGATACCACTGTTCTGAACATGTTGTGTCTCTCTTATCTGACGCCCTTGGTTCAGTTCATGGATCTCCCTCCTAGCAAGCTGATGATCTGAATGAGGTGTGTTAAATAAGGAAAACATACAAAATGTGCAGGTACCCCAGGACTGGAATTGAGAACCACTGCTCTAGAGCATTGAGAAAACAGAGCTTGCAGGTTGATATATATATATATATATATTATGATATCAACCATGGTTTGTACCCCAAATTTTTCATCAGAATATCTTCTTTTGTTTTCCACAGAAGAAAGGAATTCATACAGGTTTGAAGGAGATTTATTTTATTTATTCACAGGACAACCAAACCAAAGGTAACGGCTTAATAAGGTTTAATACAGAAATATAAAACGTCAGAAATATATAATATTATTATTGCATTGTTAAATGTTTATTTTGTGTATTTTTGTTCTTTTGCCTGGATATCTTTGCATCAATGAGATATTAAATGCTATCATAATATGTATGGTTCAAATCACAATGTCATGTTCCCCTTGTTTTAGACTCTTATTTTGAAGATTATCCTTGTTTCATTGTTCACATTTCCTGTTAATTTCCTGTTTCTATGGCTTCTTGGTTGCTATGGTTTCTAATTCAGCTCACCTGTTTCTGGTTTAGTTCTCATTACCTTGTCAACCCTTGTGTATTTTAGCCCTGGTTTCCCTGTTTTTCTTGGTCAGTATTTGATTTTGTTCTCTTTGTTACTGGGCCTTTTAATTCTGTTCTTGTTTTGTTTTTTTCCTTCCGTTAAATACTCTGCATTTAGAGTTTTTGTTTTCTCCTCCTTCCATTCCTCTGCATTACACAATAGTGTGTTTATTTTGTGTGGAAATGTAGAGTCAAGACATAACCAGCAACACGTCTCAGTGGCGCAAATTCCACAGATCTTCAAATAACATCTGATTTGTAAGACTAGTTGATTATGAACCTGTAATGTAGCAATTTGCTTCATTTGGAAACCTAAGCATGATATTACGAGGCAGCGTGTAAGTGTCAGGATGAATGACTTAAGTGTGCCAAAGTTCTTTTGAAGTTGAGGAATTGCAGGGGCAGAGGAAGTTCTTCAATGCTCTGTTGAAGTGGGAGGAAGTTTCATTTAATTGGATTTTGATGCTGCCTGTTGTCATGGCACCCAGATTCTGTCATTTCATATAAGGTCTTTTTTCATCGGATGGTGGAAGAGATCTCAGGCGAAAGGAAATGAGCTTCCTGGAGGAGCAGCCTGCAATAGAGCAGCCACATTGATTGGGGGAAATGAATGTGTTTGGGCTCGCAACACAATGAGTCTGAGTGGCACACGCTGAAGTGGCCACAGATACTCGGCCTGCCGGCAAACAAATTAAGATAGGAAATAGAAGTGAACTCATATAAACATAAAAATATGGAGTTCTTTAACTTCCTGGTGCGCTCCGTATGGTTTCTTTGAATTGAAATAAAAGTATCCAATAGAGCACTCCTCAAAGTGGACAAATAAAATGACAGTGTATTACTGCAATATGTTCAAAGAATTGACTGGCTTCTTGTCAGTATTTTTCACTAGGGTGCTGCTGAAAATTCATAATGATGGTTTATGACTCAAAACCTTTTCATTTAGAACTGAGGATGAACACTTCAGAAGCCCAAATTAAAGATAACCGATTAGTAATATGGGTTTTTCAAGAACTAATGCAGATTGTGATATCCAAAAAGCAGGCTGGCTGATGACCAATAATGGTTATATAGACCGAATTGTACTGAATATATGACAGAAGTTTGGGGTCATTGTTTTTTTTAATACTTTTATTCAGCAAGGATGCATTAAATTGATCAAAAGTGACTGTAAAGACATTTATAAAGATTTCTATTTTAAATCAATGCTGTGCTGTTTATTGAAATTTCTATTCAAAGAATAATTTATCACAGTTTCCACACACAATATTAAGCAGCACAGCTGTTTTTAATACTGATAATAATAGGAAGATTTTAAATTAAACAGAACAAAATAAATAAATAAATAACAAATATTTTTATTAAAAAACTATTATTCTAAATGTTTACAGTTTTACTGTATTGTTTCACACCAAGGACCATAACTATAATGATAACAATAAAGATATAGTTTGTAAAAAATTGTTCAAAATCTTTAAGATTAGCAGAGTTCACACCCACAACTATAACAATAACGACACAGAGGAACGCTGTGTTGGAATCACTTTCAAAACTTTTTTTTCCCAGCTGAAAAATAACAAAAACATTGACAACCAATCAGAATCCATCCTTCTTTAACGATCTCGAGCATTTAAAGTGGCAGATGACCAAACTGCAGCATGTGCTTATAATAAACATAACATTATTGTGCCTTGGTGTGGGCCACTGATTTATATAATGTACAGTTATCTATTATAGATCAGCGGTGTGGTTGATAATATAGTTCTCATTAACTTTATAGTTATCATTCTTGGTGTGATCAGGCCTTTAGAGCAGGGGCGAGGCCAGAAATGTTTAAAGGGGTCATATGATGCCCATTTTCCACAAGTGGTGGGCCTACATAAAACCGAGTGGGCAAAGCGTATGAAAACTGCAAATTGCCAACAGAAAATACAGCACAAAGTTTCAATACACAGTACTTTTAAAACATTGTTTAATATTATTATTATTCATTTTAATTCGTTTTAATTTAATATTATATTTAAATTTCAAAATTGACTAAAACATTATTAAAATTAAAAGTTGTATCTGTTAATGGTTAACATTCGTACCTGAGCTAACACAAATAACAATGACCAGTTGTATTTTTATTAACTAACGTTTACAACGATTAATAAATACTATAACAAAATTGCTCATTGTTAATGTATAGTTAATGTATTATCTAATGTTAACTAAAGGAAGTTTATTGTAAAGCATTACCTCAGTCTGAGACAACGAGTCTTCGCATATGATCTCATAATCAAGTGTCTCTGTCAGTTCGCGTTCAATGGAGAGTAAACATCGAGGACCGTAGAAATGAGCGCAGCTGCAAATATGCAGTTTGTTGTAGAGAACAGTATCTAGCACAACATTAATGTGTGTCTTTTAACAAAGGACGCATCTATTTAGCAGATTAAACACTGTGACTGTGCTAATATGATGCTTCAAACATGCTTGGCTCAGATGTTTCCACTCCATTACCCGCAGGTGGTCTGGCTTCATTTGTTAACGGTACGGATTCATTGCTAAGACTTAGTTTCAATTGGGATCTTTAATATATACTTTTTAATATTAGTTGCGGACGCTTGACTGATTGCACAGAGACTATTGGAAGAGAGCTGAACTGGATGATGACATCACTGAATCATCAATGAACTGATGACTTTAGCTGAAAAATGACTCCGTTATTGTCTTCTTGCATTATTGACAAGCTATTTTCCTGTTTGACACTGTAAAGCTGCTTTGACACAATCAGAATTGTATAAAGCGCCATACAAATAAAGGTGACGTGTCTTGACTTGACTAAAGAACTGATCTGATTGGTGTTTGTTTCACTATTTTCAAATTCAACTCCACAAAAGTGCGCAATTTACTATTATGTCTTTACGTCGTAAACATTGCATTGTGGGTGGGACTAACAGAAACTGATGAATCGGGATTTTGACAAGTGTATGGTATGCACCTGTTGGAAGAGGGAAAACTAAATTGCCTGTAATTGATCATGAAAACTTGTGTTTAATATATGTTTTTAAACTAAATATATAAAGTTACAGTGAAATAAGACTTTTATTATTATCTTTTAATAAATTACATTCATAAGGAAAATTACCAACTTCTCATTGGGTGGGCCACAGTTGAAAGTGGGTGGGCCTGGGTTTCGCCACTGCTAGAGACTTCCTTCAAAACAACCCAATCAAGTAAATATTTATTTTATACAACATTTACTCAATATATATATATATATAGAGAGAGAGAGAGAGAGAGAGAGAGAGAGAGCAATATTGAACACCAGCTAATATTGCAGTTGTAATCCTTTTTAACCCATGAAGTAAAACCAGGTAACACCACACCAGCCTGTTTCCATGTTTATTCAGGCTCGCAACAATTTAATCCCAAATCATCTTTGCTTTATCAGCACAGCAACTTCTAATAGCTAATCATTTCCACTATGTTTGGCTAATTACGACTCATACAACGCCATCTAGCATAGCAGTTTGTTAATTAGCTTGGTGATATTCCAGGAATATTAATAGGGACACACGGCGAGATTAACTGTCAGTCATTTCCGAATTAAACAAACGTCATTGGCTGCAGACGAATGTAAACACAGCTATCGACACTGGCAGGACAGTATGTATTTCTATCCGCTCACCTCGGCTAAACTCTTTGTGTTTAATATATGTTTTTAAACTAAATATATAAAGTTACAGTGAAATAAGACTTTTATTATTATCTTTTAATAAATTACATTCATAAGGAAAATTACCAACTTCTCATTGGGTGGGCCACAGTTGAAAGTGGGTGGGCCTGGGTTTCGCCACTGCTAGAGACTTCCTTCAAAACAACCCAATCAAGTAAATATTTATTTTATACAACATTTACTCAATATATAGAGAGAGAGAGAGAGAGAGAGAGAGCAATATTGAACACCAGCTAATATTGCAGTTGTAATCCTTTTTAACCCATGAAGTAAAACCAGGCAACACCACACCAGCCTGTTTCCATGTTTATTCAGGCTCGCAACAATTTAATCCCAAATCATCTTTGCTTTATCAGCACAGCAACTTCTAATAGCTAATCATTTCCACTATGTTTGGCTAATTACGACTCATACAACGCCATCTAGCATAGCAGTTTGTTAATTAGCTGGGTGATATTCCAGGAATATTAATAGGGACACACAGCGAGATTAACTGTCAGTCATTTCCGAATTAAACAAACGTCATTGGCTGCAGACGAATGTAAACACAGCTATCGACACTGGCAGGACAGTATGTATTTCTATCCGCTCACCTCGGCTAAACTCTCTACTTAAGAGGAGTTATGAGGCTGACTGCTCCGGCAGGCAGGCAATAAAACACCACCGCCCTCACTTACGTAGCGCCACTCCATACTAATGTACGGCTGGGTGCACATGCAAATAATGCGGTAACACTTTACAATAAGGTTCATTAGTTAACTACATTAGTTAACATGAACTAATAATGAACTGCACTTATACAGCGTTTATTAATCTTTGTTAATGTTAATTTCAACATTTACTAACACATTATTAAAATCTTGTTAACATTAGTTAATGCACTGTGAACTAACATGAACTAACAATGAACATCTGTATTTTTATTAACTAACGTTAGTGAAGATTAGTAAATACAGTAACAAATGTATTGCTCATGGTTAGTTCATGTTAGTTAATACATTAACTAATGTTTAACTAATGAACCTTATTGTAAAGTGTTACCAATAATGCATGTCAGAGACAGTTGAATATCAAGCCACAAAGAAAACAAACAGATAGTACTTCCAGGGAATAAGTCTTTGAAATATTAAGTGTACCGTTAGAATGAAGTTGGTCACGGGCTGGAAAGCATCTTGTACACAGTAGGAGCTGTCAGTGAAAATCATTGTGCTTCGTCCTTTGTCCTTGATGTTATTTCTGTGAGAACCGAACTTTTCGCTGTTAAGAAATGAAAAATCTGGAGCATCTAAATTTAGAATTGTCATGTTGGAGTTAATCACCCACCAACGAACACAGACTGAGGATTGCATTCAGAAGAAGAGATCGCGGTGTGCCAAGAAAAATGTATTTGCTCTGTTTCTGGTGACAAAATCACTTTAATATCTGGAATGGATACACATTTGGGGCTTTTCTTTTTTTTCAGATTTGGAGGCAAAAATTAAGATTTATTTGCAATAAGTAACAGACAGCCATTACATCTATGTAAAAACATGCAAAGAAAAGAAAAACGTCTTTAACACTATGTCTCTCCTAGACAACAAGACTAAATAAAGCCATCCACATTCCGTTTATGGCTCTGTACTCTTAATGTACAGTGGGTATAGAAAAGAATCACCTCCCTTTATAATCACATTTTGTTGCTTTACAGCCTGAAATGAAGACGGAGATAGTTTTTGTTTTATCCAGCTGTATTTACTCAGTGCAACTTAGAACATCCAAGTGAAAGATATAACACGTTGGTGTCATGTTGGTGTTATATCTTTCACTTGGATGTTATAAGTTGCACTGAGTAAATACAGATGGATACAGATGGATCATTTCAGGCTGCAAAGCAACAAAATGGGATTATTTTAAAGTGGCGTGATTCTTTTCTCAACCCACTGTATGTCAGCTATTGTCTCATTTGTGTGTTCTTTTAATCCTCCCAAGAAGTGTTGAGAAACATCTGAGGCAAACTCAGTTAAGCAGGCTATTCAACAAGAAAACAAAATGTAGGGCGGGATGGATTTTATCCATCAGGAATTGATTGGATCGTGAAATTGGGCATTATATATTAGAATGGAGTCAAAAGGAGTCATTTTAGAGGCACAACAAATTTAAGGGCTGCACAATTCATCAAAATAAAAATGCAATATGTTGATTATCAAATCACAAGTTGTGATTTAATTAAATAGACATATGCACTTTGTGCTTCAGAGCAAAGTTCAGCACTGTACTCTTTTACACGTGAGCAGTTCATGATCATGATTGTTTTAATTGTAGCTGTACTGTAAAATATTAAATATTTTATTTTCTTAAAAACTTTTGTTATTTAATTAACAGTGAAATAATACAATAGAAATATTATTTATTCTGTTTACAATATTTATTTAGTAAATAATCATCCTTTTAGTAATAATAATTTAAAAAGTTATAATTATTATTATTATTATTATTCACAATTTAGACCAAATTGTGCATACCAAACAAATGCAGTAAACCTAGAGCTTTAAAAAAACACACATTTTAAATGTCAACCATAACTTTTAATAAAAAAAAATAGCATTTCGATATTTTACTCAAATCGCACAGCCCTAAAATTTAGCAAAACTTTACAAGGATTATGTTTCTGTTTTTATTGAATAACACACACAATAGATTATGCAAAATCAGACAGTGCATGTATTAAAACATTTTATTGGATCAATTTCATGACGACTTTAAATAAAATATTACCTATATATATATATATATATATATATATATATATATATATATATATATATATATATATATATATATAATATACTAAATACATTTTTCCCCACTGTATATATATATATATATATATATATATATATATATATATATATATATATATATATAATCCATTAATTCAATATAATCTCTAATAATTCTCCTGAGCTTTGACTGCTAAACAATAACATTTTCTCTAAGTATGTGATATGAACCATATATGCATACAGATTTATACAGACATTTACTTGTACCTCTGATCAGTTTTTAAACAGAAGAGTAATTTTATAGAAGCTCCAGCTCAAAGTAAATGACAGCTCACACTTTCAGTGCTGTATTTCATCACCAGTGTGTCAGGCAAACTGATTTGCAGAGATCAAATTCCTTTGTGCTGTTTGGGGATATGTGAGACGAAGATTATCCCTGACACTGGCGGGCAAGCGCCAAAGATGAGTATCTCCAGAAAGACACAGGCAGGAGTTTTAGTCAATGTGTGAAATTCAAATGTCTGTACATGACACATCACTCTATGCCTCAGTCCAAAACTGTCAATGCAACATAATGCCAGTGGTGCCAAACTTTGGTTTCAAGGCGGTAGAGGCAGAGTTATTATTAGTTCAAGAAACAGTTCACCCAAAAATGAAAATCTGATGAAAATACTCGCTCTCAGGCCATCCAAGATGTAGCAATTATTTCTTCATCGTAACAGATTAGGAGAAATGTAGCATTACATCACTTGTTCACCAATGGATCCTCTGCAGTGAATGGGTGCCGTCAGAATGAGAGTCCAACCAGCAGATAAAAACATCGCCCTGATGTTATTACAGCTAGGAGGTTTTCTGTGTTGCATTGTGGCTTATTTATCAGTGACTTATGACTGCGAAAACAGCAATGTGATAAAAAAATCAACTAACTATAAAAATTTGAATTCTTCTGTCAAGCAATATAGTACACTGGGGTTGACAAACACACAACATGACATGCCTATAAAATGTATAGTTTTTTTAGTTTTTAGGCATCTATGGTTAGATGAAGAACCTTTAACATCCATAAAACCTTCTGTTTTTCAGATCTGCATTTCTGCATTGTAATTCTAATTTATTCTTACAATCTAAACTTTGGGACTCACCGTGTATTTTTTTTTCCCCGGTGATATGGTTATTATGTGGTGTATATACACTGGTTGCCATAGTAATAACGTAGGCGTCAACACGCTGACCCAGTTCTTGTCACTTTCACCTATCTGCTACAACTGTGAGTGCAGAGCTGGCAGTATGGAGAGAGGTGACAGAAAACAAGACATTTTCACTCTTTATCAACACTGTGGCATAACGTTACTGTGCTCAAATCACACAGCATTCTGAATGATGAGGGACTGACAATCTAATATGAATCTGATTTCAAATGCACATAAAATTTAGGTTTGCTAAAAGTAAAAAAAAAATGTCCTTTGCTCAACCTACATAAAATAATCGTATTTGAATCAACCAGGGAATCAGGAAATCAAGTTTCAGTGAGCCTCTGCTGGTATATACTGTAATTACACTATTCTCTAAGCAAAAGACATGCATTTTTATTTATTTTTTTATTGACAGGCAGTCAAAAGTAGCACGTATGCAACAAAAACACTTTTTTTTCCAAGCAACATATGATCACAAAAAAATGAATTATTGATTTTTTGACTTCTTAACAGCAGAGTGTTTTTCCAGGACTATTGAAATGAGTTTTAATGAAAGAGTCAAGGTTGATTGGATGAGCCGTGTTGAAAGCCATTGTACAATTAATATAAACACTTGACTTTGATGCACATTCTATGTTAATACACCAAGTTGCTATTTTGGCAACAATAGAGCTAATGAAAAATGTATTTAAAAAATGGCACATTTATGGCACATTGGTGTCTTTTATCATATTGCTGTTTTATAAAAGCGATAAGCCACTCAGCGACACTGATTTTACTATGGGTAAGAGGTGTTTTTAGGCACAGTACAAAGCAGAGTCTCTCATGACTTACTGCTTCAATAACAGTCAAATCAGCTTCACAATCACATTCAGCAGGCATCAGAATGAAGAACAGATTGCTGTGGCCAACAAATGTTAGAAAATATTTTTGGAACCAAAATTGTACGAGCTGGCAAGAATATAAATTCTGTATAATTGGCAGGATTGGGCATAAATGACTCCGAGTTAATGCGCCTCAGCTTCCTGTTAAAGGAAAAGACTCCAGGGAGATCCTTCAGTAAGAATTTGCATTTTAAAATGATGATAAACCGTGTCTACACAAAACACCACTCATCGACAGCACATGGTCTGTTTAGTATAGGCTGAGGCCAGAGACTAAATTGATTTATCAGTGCTTGATCAGTGCATTTTTTTTCTTTTTAATATTTATCAATTATACATTAATATACATTAATATATTATTATAGTTGTAAGTAGAATGGAGTTGTTATGAACTAAAATCTTAATATATGAACTAAACTATTTTAGTTTCATTAGTTAATTAGATAAACTAAACTGCACGTGTCCCATGTACACATACATTTGTGCTGCATACCCAGGTTGAAGATTAACACTTGCCAAGCACCAAAAGCAAGGAAAATCTGGCATTGGCAAGTAAATAATATTACATCAGTTGTCAATGTACAAGAAGTTTATGTATAAAGTGTTTTTTTGTTTTGTTATTTTCTGTATTCAGTATTCGTCAGTTGCAATTAACCTTACTGCCTCTACCTTTGTTTAAATAGTTTGCCAGTCCTTCCTCTTTATTTATTATTTTCTCTGTCCATCTCTCTCTCTCTCTGTCAGGTTGTGGTATCCTGGTGTAGCAATGGTAAGTCTTGGCCTTCAGCTATAGCACACATAAAAGCATGTTTATAACTAAAGCGTTAGCCAAATCCCACTCGGGCATAGTTGTTCGAAAATGCACCATAAATCTTCAATTAATATTCCTTTTTCAAGTTAAGTTCAGTCGATAGCATTTAAGGCATAATGTTTATTACCACAAAAATGAATTTCCACTTTTTCCCTCTCCTTTTATTCAGCAAAAATACAGTTTACAGTGTATTTTATTTCAGTTTATAGTGACCCACTTACATTGGAAGTGAATGGAACCAGTCTGTTAATGTTGAAGTCGGTATGAAATGCATGTTGCGACTAACTTTACTATTATAGTGTGACATATTTCTGAGGGAAACAGCTAAAAATGCAGGGCAAGACAGGAATTGATCCATCAGTTGTTGGTTGGATTGTGAAAAGTGTCTGTTGTATACTGGAATGGAGGCAGATCTGAATTAGAGATTCACCGATGTATCAGCCAATGATCGGGATCGCATGATAAAAGCAATTTATTTCAGCCTTCGGTCATCGATTGTTCAAAATCAGCCGATGATCAGGGCGGAAAAAGGTGTCAGACTGCAATTCATAATGTGTGTGTGAAGAAAATCTCTCTGTTGATTTTAGGGCTGTACATTCAATCACGAAATTTATACAATGAATGCTGCTTTTAAATGTGATGTGACAGATCACTGTAGCGCCTCAGTTCAAGCAGCAGCGCGGAGCGAGAGTCTCTTCTGCTTTAATAAGTTAGCTAAAAATGCAGGGCAAGACATGAATTGATCCATCAGTTGTTGGTTGGATTGTGAAAAGTGTCTGTTGTATACTGGAATGGAGGCAGATCTGAATTAGAGATTCACCGATGTATCAGCCAATGATCGGGATCGCATGATAAAAGCAATTTATTTCAGCCTTCGGTCATCGATTGTTCAAAATCAGCCGATGATCAGGGCGGAAAAAGGTGTCAGACTGCAATTCATAATGTGTGTGTGAAGAAAATCTCTCTGTTGATTTTAGGGCTGTACATTCAATCACGAAATTTATACAATGAATGCTGCTTTTAAATGTGATGTGACAGATCACTGTAGCGCCTCAGTTCAAGCAGCAGCGCGGAGCGAGAGTCTCTTCTGCTTTAATAAGTTATAGTGCAAAATAAACATGAATGAACATCAGAAGGTATGTTAAAAGATACAGTATAGCTGACCGCAACAATAGAGCTAATGAAAAATGTATTTAAAAAATGGCACATTTATGGCACATTGGTGTCTTTTATCATCTTGCTGTTTTATAAAAGCGATAAGCCACTCAGCGACACTGATTTTACTATGGGTAAGAGGTGTTTTTAGGCACAGTAAAAGATACAGTATAGCTGACCGAAGTGTATCATGTCTAATGCAATCACTCAATCAGTGTTTCAACCGTGGAAAGATCCCAATAAAACAGACTGTGAACAGTATGTCACTTAACGTGGCCTTTACCTCAGCTGTAAAATAACACTAAAGAGGAGGGTTTTTTTTACTTATAATTATATATGTATGTTTGAATAAATCTGGCATGAAGACAGGTATTTATGGAAAGATCCCAATAAAACAGACTGTGAACAGTATGTCACTTAACGTGGCCTTTACCTCAGCTGTAAAATAACACTAAAGAGGAGGGTTTTTTTACTTATAATTATATATGTATGTTTGAATAAATCTGGCATGAAGACAGGTATTTATGAAGACTATGTGCAAATGCGTTTATTTGTTGAGTGTAATTATATTTGAAAATAAATAGTAGTTGAATAGCTCTGTTGTTGATTTTAACCTTTAATATTATAGTAGTGTGCCAAATTATAGAGTTCCCTGTGTAGTTAACAGATCAGTTAGGAGAGATTTATTTTCCTTAAGAAAAACAATCTGTTGGTATTAATGATAGAGCTTTTATAAAATTATAAGCATCTTCTTTCAAATCATTCAGGAATTGACTTCCATTGGTGCCTTACCATAACCTCGATTTTTGCTCTTTTTAAAGAAAATGAGGGATGAGTTGGACATTTTTTGTGGTAACCAGCATATACAATAAATACTGTTAATTGAGCTTAAAATCAAATGAGCTCTCCCTATCTGTTTTCTAAATGCATGTTATAGATTGTGAACAATTAATCTGTGCATTAATATTTGTTTGTTTGTTAGTTAGTTTGTTTGCTTGCTTGCTTGTTTGTTTTGTTTTATTTTATTTTATAATATTGACCTCATAATTAATAATCACAATATCATAACTTGATCTTTTGGAGAAAACAACAGACTCTTTATGGTGACATTTGCAGGAGTTCTCCAATAATTTAGTCTGCTTAAACCTGCTTTTGAGAACAATGCCCACATCTCACCATCCAGTCTACAACCCATGAATAGAATCAAGTCCTGCCCGGCATTTTTTTTTTTACTTTAAATTGTATTGAACCTGTAATATTAAAGGAATAGTTCATTTTTTCCATACTGTGGAAGTCAATGGCTATTGTCAACTGTTACGTTTATACGAACATTCTTCAAAATATCTTATTTTGTGTTCAACAGAAAAGAAAAAAAAAACGATTTGAAACAACTTGAAGGTGAGTACATAATGACAGAATTTGCATTTTTATTTTAAATATCTGTTTCATTTTAAGGGTATTCCAGCCCAGGTACACATAAGCAGTGGACTATTCTGGTCCAGGTACATGTTATAAAAAAAAGCTACTAATGCAACCTGCTGTATTTAAACCATTTAGCCAAGCCAGGCAGGTTCACATTACAAGTTAGTCCATCACCATTTCAGTGAAGCTGGTTCTGGCAAACATTGCTATAATACACATGATTAGCATGGCTTTTTGCAGAATCAGCAGTAAACACCTTTGGTCTTGGTGGGTAGATCTGCATTAGTGGGAGGGTTTGCGTTTTTGCATTCATGCAGCTTGCCCGATTTGTTGGTGGGATCTTTTGTATGCGTATTTGCACAACAAAACAGCATGTCTTTGTGTAAGTTCTTAGCAGCATCAAATCTTCATACTTGCTTTGCATTAGCAGTGTAAGCTCATCTAAAACTAACAACTTTATAAATTGTAATACTTACTCCAAGAATTAATTTGACAGAATTTTTAACAAAATACTTTGGCTAGTATGTTTATGGCTGGCAAATGTTTTAATTTCACCAACTTTTGTAGGGCCCTATGATTTCCATGTTGCAGAATCATGGAATCCAGGCATTAAAATAGAATTACACAGTGTCTTAGAATTTGGCAAATCTTGGATAAATAAATCAAAAGTAGGACTGTACACTTAATCAAACTGTGATATGGACTATTGTCTGTAAACACTGAAAATGACTGCTTAATAAAATGACTGCTATTCAAATATGAAGTCTTCATGATCTCTGTGTCTGTGTGAGTGAGCGGTGTGGTTTGGTCTATACTGAAGCTCGAGTGTGGTGTTTTTTTAGCATCTGTCGTCTCACTTTAAAGGGGTCATATGATGCGATTTCAAGTTTTCCTTTATCTTTGGAGTGTTACAAGCTGTTCGTGAATAGATAAGATCCCTGAAGTTGCAAAGACTAAAGTCTCAAAACCAAAGAGATATTCTTTATCAAAGTTAAGACTCTGCCACGCCCCCCTAAAACGGCTCGTTCTAATACGCCCCCACATATCTAGGTCACCATGTGGGAATATTTGCATAATGCGGCCCAAATGTGCACGCAAAGAAAGAAGGCGTGGTTTCAGTAACCGCAGTTAGTGTTGAAGCAGCCATGTCAGGGAGACGCTGTGTGTTTCCAGGCGAAAGCAAAAGCACTTTATTTGGCCTTCCGAAAGTAGATGCATTTAGGAATCTTTAAGATTACTTACAACAGAACAGCAATGCATTTTATGGACGAACGTTTCATGAACCTAGGAGAGGAGGTCATTCTGACTTTGCTATGACAATCTGGTGCTTCTGAATCAGCGACTGTAAGTATGTTTTGTTATTAGTTTAAGTATTTGCTATTGACTGTTCAAATGCGGCGTTTTGCGCATTGTGTGTGTGTGTGTGAGAGAGAGAGCGAGAGAGAGAGAGAGACAGAGTCACATCACAGTGGAGTCAGCTGTCTTAACCGCGGCTTGTGTACTGCATCATTACTGTGTCTGTTCCCCTTTCGGGCTTGAACTGATGATAAAACTAATGACATTATTTACTGTCTTTACATTTATTTTGAAAGATGAAGCTCGCGATTATGGTAAGGGGCATTACATTTCCAATGAGTGCTTGCGGTGTTCGGCCAATCACAATGCACTGGGTCAGCTGGAATATCAGAGCAGACTGCACTTGTCGGAAGGAGGGACTTTGTAGAAAACGAAGCGTTTGAGATAGGCGGGGCATAGAGGACCTACAATAATGTACAGTACTTGGAAAATAATGTGTTTTTTGAACATTAAAGCATGTCAACATATTCTGTTACACCAAATACACAAAATAATGATCTTTAAATAAGCATCATATGACCCCTTTAAGAGGACATGAACACATTAACTTAATCTCCAGAGCTGCACTGAGAGTCACTTCACCAGCATTTCACCATTTCATTTGAATTTTTTTTTCGACAAATACACAGAGATTGTTGTTATTTTTTTAAGGAATATCACACAAATTCCCTATCGAATGGGAACTCGCACTGCGTCCCCTAGAGGACACTTTGGGGAACACCCTCAGCGTGACCGGTGTCTGAAGTGCATGTGGAAACACGACAATAAACTTGTCATTGGCCTATGACGTGTTACTGGTGCGACCAAGAGTATAAAAGGGCACCTGTAGCACACGTCATCAGCTTCTTGTCTTCAGCCGTTTGTTTGTGTGTGCTTGTGTGACAGAACGTTTTGAGGGAGAATAAAAAAAAAAGAAGAAAGGTAAAGCATGAGTGAGCGCAGTTTTAAAAGATGTGTCCCACCGTGTGAAAGGTACATCACACCTAGCGATTCTCATGAGCTATGTGTGGTGTGTCTGGGGGCACAGCATGCACGGTCGGCTCTCGAGGGAGCCGGCTGTGCCCACTGTGATCGTTTCACAGTGAAACAGCTGCGCTCCCGCTTAGCTCTGTTTACAGAGGACGGAAGCCAAGCATCTGCGCCTCGTGGTGCTGGACCATCTGCTGCCGAGGCAGAGCGCCGTCTGCACTCATGGGGCTCACAGTTAGATCTGGCTGACGAGCTTGGGACAGGTCTCTCCCTATGCCAATCCTCGGTCGCCAGCTCTGTTGTTCTCGAACCGGATCTGGAAGCCCGAGGAGATAGACGTGACAGGAGTTGAGGTGGAGGCTACATCACAAACCGCCACCTCCTCGTCACCAGCGTATGGGGAACTCTTGGACGTCATGACCCATGCCACCGCCAGGCTAACCCTGGACTGGTCGGCGGAGATGCAGTAACGCGCGACTAGTAGCCGTCTGGATGAGCGCTTCCTAGCAGGTCATAAACGCTCCGCCCCTCCGAGCCTTCCATTCCTCCCTGAGCTTCACAGCGAGCTGTTGAGGTCATGGAGGAATCCTTTGTCTGCCCACGTCTTTCCCCCTAACAAGTCAAACTACGCTAATGTGAAGGGGTTGGAAGACAGCGGGTATACAAAGATGCCTCAGATGGAGGAATCCCTTGCGGGTTATCTCGCTGCTCCCCAGGCATCTTTGTGGAGGGCTACTACCTTGCCTTCGAAGCCGTGCCAGTTTACATCTCGGCTCGTGGGCAAGGCATACTCAGCGGCTGGGCAGGCGGGCGGTACCCTGCATACTATCTCTGTATTGCAGGCTTACCAGGCGGATCTGCTATGTGATCTTGCTCTCTGTGCAACCAAACAAGTGGCTCACACCATCGGCCGCTCGCGTCCCATTTTCTCGGCTATGATCCTCACAATATTATAACGGTTGAAGTAGATGGGCTATATCGCTTCTCGCATTCCCACTTCTTATGACCTGCAGTGCTTACCACAAGGGGGTTTCCCTCCATTTGTGTGGATAGATGTGAGAAGTATGCGGAGATGGTGGGCTATTCCGCGGCTCGCGTCCCACCTCTTCGACTATGATCCTCACAATATCAAGACGGTTTAAAGTAGATGGGCAGTACCGCTTCTCACGTTCCCACTTCTTGTAAATTATCATGTGATAGCGCAGGGAGGGTTTTCCCTCTGTTTTTGTGCACAGATGTGAGAAGTACGCGGAGATGGTGGGCTATCCCGTGCTTCGCGTCCCACTTCCTCGGCTATGATCCTTACAATATTATAATGGTTGAAGTAGATGGGCTGTATCGCTTCTCGCGTTCCCACTTCGTATGACCTGCAGTGGTTAGCACAAGGGGGTTTCCCTCCGTTTGTGTGCATAGATGTGAGAAGTGCGCGGAGATGGTGGGCTATTCCGCAACTCGCGTCCCACCTCTTCGGCTGTGATCCTCACAATATCAAGACAGTTTAGAGTGGATGGGCAGCACCGCTTCTCGCGTTCCCACTTCTTTTATTTACCGTATGTTAGCGTGCTGGGGGGGGGGGGGTTCCCTCTGCTTTGCGCTCACAGATGAGAGGTATGCGGAGATAGTGGGCTATACCGCGACTCACGTCCCGCTCCTGCTGTGACCCTCAAGATACTAACGTCTGGGAAGAGGGGTAGTATCGCCTCTCACGTTCCCAATTCCTAGCACTGTTGTGCAATAAGGCCTCTTTTTGCACATAGGGTTGTGAAACGTAAAACTGTACGTTGATGGGTGACTGTGACTGGCCCGCGTCAAATCTGTCCCTTACAGTGTGTTGGCAGTTGCTGGTGTGTTTCTGGGGATAAGGACTTCTTAGAGTTCCTGGCTTATGCCTGCCGATAAGGCACTCATTCCTTCAGCATGGCGGCATTTGTTCCCCAAAGTGTCCTCTAGGGGACGCAGTGCGAGTTCCCATTTGATAGGGAACGTCTCAGGTTACCCATGTAACCATGGTTCCCTGAGAAGGGGAACGAGACACTGCGTCCCCTGGAGGGCACTTTGGGGAATGCCCTCAGCGTGACCGGTGTCTGAAGTGCATGTGGAAACACGACAATCCAGAATGTAATCTACAAAAGAGAATTAAAAGATGCTTGTCTTAAGAATTATGGGTAATGCAGATGAGGTAAATTCTGTGTGCAGGCAGGTGTTCTAAACAAGGAGCACTTACGTAGCAACTGTCTCATTACTTTACAGATGGCCTCCCGGTAGTTCTCTCTGGACTCATCTGGAAAAATCAGCAATGTCTTACTGAGAAGATGATATCCTATTCTATCATCATGATACATAAGAAGTTACTCTAACTGCACATTCATCACAACAACATGAAGCACAACAGATTTCATAAGCAGAGTTTCACTATGAACTTCCCCAATCTTACCGTAGTCAACACCAATGTACAGCTTTGTTTCCTCCAAACTAACCATGCTGGGTACACTGCACAGAGGAGAATTAACAAAAAAAAAAAAGTTATACTTGAGCGCGTTTTAATTTTAACCGTAAACTTTTTTTTTTTTTTTTACATAATATATGCATGTGAGCTGTGTATATTCATTATGTATATATAAATACACACACATGCATATATATATTTAAGAACAATGTTGTGTCATTGCAACCCCTCTTTTGCCCTGTTTAGTAAATCTCAAAACTAAACTTTATTTTGATCTTGTGTCGAAATCATTTTTATCATTTTAGTGGAGATCAGTATCAACAAAATCTTTGCACTGCAGAAGTGGCACAGAAGTTGCATCTTAAGTGGTATTTAGATACATTTGAACAGACTTTTATTGCAGCTAAGCGGTGGAATGAATGCATTACATTTACAATTGCATAAATGATGCTATGAAATTGTTTGCATTTTACTTTGAATTTTATATTTAATTATGAAATGATTTTTTTTAAATGATATAATAATTTAAATATGAAAGTAAAAATGCCAGGTGGCGGTAAGTCACTGTCTTAATGAGTTGGGTCACTGAGTCATATATTCAAAAGATTTATTCAAATGGGTGATACAGCCGTTCATTGAATCATTCCTTAAACTGATTCATTCAAAATGTGGATTCATTCAGTTCTACTGTGGTTTTATTTGAAACTTTTCATTGACAAATTACAGCAAAAGCAAACAATATTGACATTATTGTATCTAAAATATAACTTATAATGTTAACTTGTTTTATAAAATTAATATGACATTTGCAATCATGATGATATTCAGGAAAAACGTTGCTTGTGTGGATTGGCTAAACTATATCATTACATATAAATGTAAGACAAAACTCATGGGGGGAAATGGCCCTGAATATCTTGAATTTTGGGGGGCATTGAAATAGGCTGAATCACGCAATGAAAGTGTGCACTAAATGTCACAGTATTCAGCTGGTGTGGCTTAGATGGCCACCAGAGGTCACTGTGTCTGTTTGTTGAGCACATGGCTTATTGTTTGTCATTGGTGCCATGTGCTCTCCTGTCTATTGTCTGACCCCACCCTTCTTGTTATCTCATTATTGTTTCAGTTACTCCACATGTGTCTCCCTCATTACCCTCCATGTTTGACTTCCTATTTATTCTCCTACATGGTGTCTGCAGTCCTGGGTTGTTTCGTTGTTATATGTCTGAGAGTCGAAGTCATGTGTGTAGTATGTGTCACGGAATGTCAGGCGAAAACAAGGTAGATCCAAATGCAGTAGTTCATTAAAGTAACAAATAATCAGAACAGAACAAAAACTAGACAAAAGGTAATCCAAAACACAGGGAACAGAAAACACGATGTAACCTCGAACAATACTGAAGTCAAGACAGACAGAGTGAGCATGGTATAAATAGTGATGGGATGATGAGTAAATGAGCGCACTCCGGGATCGATAGGGGATAGACATGTCCCTTAGGTAATTTGGCCCCAGGCAGCAGGTTGATCGCACAGTCCCATGGCCGATGAGGTGGAAGATGGGTTGCCGCGACCTTGCTGAACACATCCTGGAACGCCCTGTAGGCGGCTGGAATGTGGATTGAGCTTTGTGAAGCTGGGCTCTCGATAGTGGTAGAGCAGAGCGGTATGGAGAGCTTAGCTCGGTCTGGAAGAGGGAGATCTGCTAAACATGTCCTGAAACAGGATTCACTCCACTGGAGTATTTCCCCAGAGTTCCAGTGGATGTCAGGATGATGTTTAGCCAGCCAGGGACGCCCCAGGACGATATCTACTGTAGCCTCCTCCAGCACCAGGAATGAAATCCGTTCAGCATGGAAGTTTCTGATGCGAAGAGTGACTTCTGGGGTGCAATGGCACACCAACCTCTTGCTCAGCGGTTTTCCTTGTATATTGGATATTTGGTAGATGGTGGAATTACGGTGTCGAGGAAGCTTGATTTGAGCGAGACTGATGGAGGAGATGAAATTACCTGAAGCTCCCGAATCCCCCAAGGCCTTGCCTGGAAAAGAGTGGTTCATGTACATTAGAAGGGCATCAATGTGAGGCAGACTTGAGACATCAGGATTTTGGGAGATGTGCAGTGCTTTTTGCAGAAAGCTCTCTAGCCCTACGGTGTCCTCATAGATGGACATTTGCTGTCTGATTGAAGGATTTAGACCACGTCGGAACGCTGATAGAAGGGCCATTTCGTTCCATCTGCTGCTTGCCGCAAGGGTAGGGAATCGAACTGTATAGTCATGGATGGATATATTCACTTGCCGTAGTCAAAAGAGCTCATCGTGTACAGAGACTGCCCAGGTAGTTTTGCCAAACACCTCGTGGAAATGATAAATGAAGGCATCATAGGAGCGCACTATTGGACTGCGCCAATTCCAGAGAGCTTTGGCCCATTGCAGCACCCTTCCTGACAGTAGTGACATGATGAATGCGATCTTCGCTTGATCATTCACAAACTGATGGGTTTGTAATTCGAAGTATAGTGAACACTGGAGTAGAAAGCCGCTGCAGGCGGCCGCCTCACTGGAGTAGGTCGCGGTTTTGGCCATGGGACATGCAAAGGCCGATGGCCTGACGGGAGGAGGCTGAAGGGATTCGCGGAGTGCTTGAACCAGTTCTGTGAAGGGATGAACTGGGGGGAGTGGTCTCTGTGCCTCCATAGCGAGCTTCGATCCATTAATTTTCACTTTTGTTTTTGATGGACTGGTCTTCTGTCACGGCTAGATAAAGAGTCATACACAGGAAGAACGATTCAGAGCTTCTTTATTTATACAAACTGAAGGAAAGTTTCAAACGGTAAGTTTTAAAACTGAAACATAACTTGAGCTCTTGAAACTGAAGAGTAATAGTCCTTGTCTTAATCCTCTTGAGGAAGATCTAGCAAGACGGCGGGAGACACAGCGATCCAGAGTGGTGTGGTGAGGCATGAGGTCAGGTATGCAACCTTGAGACCAGTCAATGAGAGACTGAGGTGAGTGAACAGATATAGTGCTCAGGTGAGTGGCATCATGTGTTCGTAATTAGTAATAAGGTGATTGTGAATTGGTGTGGATGATGTGGCAGGTAAATCTGTGACAAATATTGACTTGACTGCACAGACACTATTGGATTAAATGAAATGAGCTGATCAGGGGCGACATGTCCCCCCCACTTTTCAAAATCACGTTTGTGTCCCCCCCACTTTCAAATTCGTTTGTTAGGATTTATTTTAACTGCACGCCGTCATCGCCACGGAGGAGCAGGACCGAGCAGGGCACAGACTTGCGCGTCCGAGTCCAGGAACGTCGCGTGCACACTAAAAATAACTCACTGAAAGTTCTAATGAGCAGGTATCGCAGTTGCGGCACAGTCAGCAATGAAACGCCAGAAGCAGCAACAGATGACTTTAATGTCATCATGGATGAAAAAAAGAAAGAAAGGAGATGTGAGTTGGTTGATTCAGTAAATTAGCTCAGGTCAGAATAATCATATTTTCTGTCTACACCTGTTCATGTTAGCCAACGTTGACTGAGCTAACGTTAACATACACTGTTGCTAGATAACAGACTGTTGTTAGCTAAATATTTAATGTAGAACAGTGGTTCCCAAACTTGGGTAAGTGAGGCGACAGAGGGGGTACGCGAACAAAATGCTGAGTTTTGCAGTGTCATTGATTAAATGATTAATTTATAAATACAGCCACTTGCTTAGTTACTAAATGAACACATGACTCGATGACTCGCGCATTAAGACAGTGACTTACCGCCACCTACTGGCAGTTTTAGTATTTAAAAGAATCACTTTTCACTTTTTTTATCATCATTGCATATTAATCTATTGAACTTTTTTATATTAATATTCTATTTATAAAGATAAAAATGCATTGGAAAGTCAATTTAGGGGGCAAATACTGTCCTTTAATGGAAAAGGTGCAGTCTTAGTGGAAGAGAGGGGGTAGGCCTAAGCAGAAATGCCTCAGGGGGTACTCCACTCTAAAAAGTCTGGGAACCACTGATGTAGAACATTCTGTCTGTGCAACAAGTGATTTATTTTATATTTTCAGGTACAGCGGTTAGTTTGAAATAAAAAGTTTGTTTAACAGTGGAAATTGAGTCTCACATTATTTAAACATTATTCAAAACATTAATGGTGAACATTTTTGACTTTATAAAATTATTCTCTCAAGTCTTGGCGATCGGCCCCTATTAAACAACAAAGAAAGTAAGACATAATTTTCTTATACATAGTTTAGTAGCCTACTATTCTTTTTGAAAATGTTTTTTCAAATCGAAAACATTTTCCCCCATTTTGTGTCCCCCCGACTTCTCAAACCAAAGTTACACCCTTGGAGCTGATGATGATGATGATATCACTGTTTTCTCTAGAGCTGCTTTATAGATGAATTGAACTCATTCCATAATTGATGGACTTTATACAGTTATTGAACTGAATCAACAATGAACTAATTTCAACTGAATACTGACTGTTTACTATTGTCTTTTTAGAGCTGACTTAGAGCAGAATTGAATTCTGTTTGCATCATTAAATCATTATTTTCTTGTTTATCCCTGTAAAGCTGCTTTGAAACAATCTGTATTGAATACAGTGCTATATACATAAAGGTGACTTGACTTGACCATTGATGGGTAAAATGGGCAAATTTGTCAACAACATTTTGTAACAATTTTATTCACTGAAATTCTTGCCTTCAGAAGACTTGGAATAAAACCCATGAGCCCATCTCAATTTGGTTTCCACATTTTTTTTTTCTTCTTTTAGAAGAAATATAATCATATGGGTTCGGAACAACATGAATGTGTGTGATTTATGGCAAAACTTGTAACTAAAACTTGACTAAGTCATGTGGACATATCAGGCACACATAAAGCTCTGTTATATCTCTGTGTATAACACAACCTTCAATACTCTTCTGAAGTACTCAGAACTCCGTATTCTAGCCTTTAGATTTTTTCAGCTCTGAGTAATTAGGCACACAATATTCACAGCCAGCGAGAGCTGGTGGGCAGCAACACCATCATTATGCGCATTTACTCTCAACTCTACCCTAGTAGCAGAAGAGGTTAAATGAAGCTATGCCCTGTTCATATGCGTCTCCACACATTTTAATTTGCATTGATTTGTGAGTTGGATCAGAGAGTGCTGCATTGGAATTAATGTATTTTAGGTCTTCTTCAGCGTGTTGGGTGCCCACCGACCACAAGGATTTAACTGGGTCATAGCAAGACCCCATCACACCCCAAGGCCATGTTTCACAGAGCTCTCCATTTAGACTGAGTTTCAAAGCAGCATTGGTACCAAAGTTCATGTTTATACTAGCCAGTAAGCGAGTTTCCTGCAATAGCTCTCACCCAACACTCATAACCACTCAAACAAAGGGCAGACACTTCAAATACATATAATTTTGAGGAAATGGATAAAATGTGTGAAAATCCCTAGCTTCATAGTGTGCGCCAATTATATACTGGAGGCCCAAAGATCGCACAGCATGTATATTAAGCAGCATATATTAAATAAAATAAATTTTTGCAATGTGATGGCTAAAACTATTATTATTCAGACCACAGGGAAGCGTGAATTATATGTGCCTTGTATTGATTTCACGGCTGACAGACCACCACCTTTAACCAGCGAGAAGCTTGCAGTTTTCAGGAGCAGATGATCTATCAAAGCAATAATAGAGTAATTCTCCTTTTTAATTGGACAATGTTAGACTGGTGTGTTAGTCTCAGTGCTGAAATGCCCTTTTTCATGTAATCTGTAATTGAAATATCGCATTGGCTCACAGACAGCCAGGTAAGAGACGCAGCCACATCCAGCTGGTTTAATTACAGTGAGCTTGTCTGCCCATTGTGAATGCTTTGATTTTAGTAGTGATGTTTGTAATAATCACTTTTGCTTATACTTGTGAAATGTATCATTCTTGTAAGATTTTTCTTGTAGAAAAAAAAAAAACTTCTATGAAGCCCATATTTATAATACATTATAAGGGTATTCTTATGGCATTATAATGAATGCCGCAGAACAGCCCAGAGGTTAAAGGCAAAGATGGCCTTCTTGATTACGGCAGCAGCAGTAAAATTGGGCAGCTCTGTAATGATTTCTGAGACCACCAGAGTCGGGACCACCGGAGTCGGGTCCTCCCGGACCACCGGACTTATGACCACTGGAGTTGACTCCTCCAGGACTACCGGATTTGGGACCACTGGAGTCGGGTCCTCCATGACCACCGAACTTGACACCATAGGAGTTGGGTCCTCCAGGACCATCAGACTCAGGACCACCGGACTCATGACCACCAGAGTCGACTCCACCAGGATCACCGGATTTGGGACCACGGAAATCGAGTCCGCCAGAACCACAGGACCTGGGACCACCGGAGCGGACTTAACTGCCCTCCTCCTTCTCGCCCTCCGCTTCTCAGTGGGAGTCGGAAGGCCAGGGCTGATGGGAAAATCCTTGTGGAAGGGTTTTAGTTGGCCTGGTTTAGCCCACTGACTTCACCGACAAAGATACCTGATGAAGCCCCAAAAGTCAAGGGGCCTCATTTATCAACAGTGCGTACGCACAGATGTGTGTGTAATGGGTGCTTAAGAACAGTTTCACGCAAAGTGTGGGATCTACCAACTTGTACTTATACGTAGAAATGTGCGTAAATATAAGCACACCTCTGAGCATGCTTACGCAGTGAATCTAGTTATAGAATAGCGACACTACACATAAAAAGCATTTAAGAGTGTTACAGTATGCATTAAGCAATCCACATAAGTCCTGTGATTCCTTTAATTATAAAACACTCAATTTATCATTTGTCTGGTTTTAAACAGACCAGTTGCGTAATTGGTGTCAAACCATATAAAAGACAGCTGTGACAAATGTTTGTCTCAGTGCAATGGCTTATCTTGCATTATTGGAAGACTTGGCAAACAATGCGCTCCGCAGAGAACGCGTTTTCAAAGACCACGTTGAGAGTGAGAGCACAGAATGGCTTCTCAGTCGGTACCGCTTTCTTTGCCATGATTTCGGTGAGGACACATACATTCACGTGATTTATAAAGGGAGGTGTTGTCACCATATATAATTCATTGGAGGCGTTTCTGAATGCAAATGACCGTGAATGTGAACGAGCATGTTCCAAAAGCATTTAAGAGTGTTACAGTATGCATTAAGCAATCCACATAAGTCCTGTGATTCCTTTAATTATAAAACACTCAATTTATCATTTGTCTGGTTTTAAACAGACAAGTTGCGTAATTGGTGTCAAACCATATAAAAGACAGCTGTGACAAATGTTTGTCTTATCTTGCATTATTGGAAGACTTGGCAAACAATGCGCTCCGCAGAGAATGCGTTTTCAAAGACCACGTTGAGAGTGAGAGCACAGAATGGCTTCTCAGTCGGTACCGCTTTCTTTGCCATGATTTCGGTGAGGACACATACATTCACGTGATTTATAAAGGGAGGTGTTGTCACCATATATAATTCATTGGAGGCGTTTCTGAATGCAAATGACCGTGAATGTGAACGAGCATGTTCCTTACGCACATGTGGTATTTACCAGCAATGATTGCTTACTCATGTGCGTAAGAACTGCGTGCGCACGTTTGATAAATACAGATTTTCTTGTACTTAGGCACATTCTAAATTTCATTCGTAGGACAAAATATAAAACCTTTTCTACGCACTGTTGATAAATGAGGGCCCAGGATCCCAAGTCCTTCCATCTCCCAATGGGACAAGGGATTGTCCAGGCACACATTAAAGAAATCCTTGAGCGCCCCATCATTGTATTCCAGCCCCACCGTGAAGGTCCAGAAGGTTTGGGCAAAGCCTCCTACCTCCATGCCCTGCTGATGCAAAGCCATAAGAGCCCGGTGTCGAGCCATTCGCTCTTCCTTCTGGCAGGAGGGGTAATCTGAAGGTCCATAGTCCCAATGAAGGAAAAAAAAACTGCTGGATCTAGAACTGACTGCAGTTTTCTGTGCTCTACTTGAATATGAACTTACCCCATCTAATAAGTTCTCATTCACATTTTCTTACAACAACTCACACAGTTCAGAACATCCAATGTAACAACTTTTTTCCCCTTCTTACTAGCTCTTACAACTTCACAGAACATCACCAATGCTTTTGAAACAAATGCACTGAACAATGACAGAAGTCATTTGGGACTTTTTTAAACTAACAAAACCTTTAATGTCTATGGAACTCAATGAATTTAAATTCCTGTTTTTTTTGTTTTTGTTTTTTAGCTCCATCTCACTTCTCTCCCGTCACTCCTTTTGAATTTCTTTGGTCACTCAACATAGTCTCTAAACCTTTCAGGCAATTTGATTTGTCTCTTGGGTCTGCATGTTTTAGGAGTTTGTTCCCCTCTCGGAGTTGTTTCACAGTTCACTTTGCATTCCTCTGCGATTCCTTTTTGTTCCTCGTCAAGGAAAGATGACTGGACAGCAGGAGTGACTGAGGGCTGAGGAGACTGAAGAAATGCACAAAATCCAATAAAAAATATGCCCCTTTTTACAATATATAATATAAGTCTCTGGTGTCCCCAGAATGTGTCTGTGAAGTTTCAACTCAAACTACTCCACAGATAATTTATTATATCATTTTGAAAATGCATATTTTGAGTGGAAGCAGAAACATGCTGTTTTTCGGGCCTGTGTCTTTAAATGCAAATGAGCTGCTGCTCCCCGCCCCGCTCTACTTGAATATGAACTTACCCCATCTAATAAGTTCTCATTCACAATTTCTTACAACAACTCACACAGTTCAGAACATCCAATGTAACAACTTTTTTCCCCTTCTTACTAGCTCTTACAACTTCACAGAACATCACCAATGCTTTTGAAACAAATGCACTGAACAATGACAGAAGTCATTTGGGACTTTTTTAAACTAACATAACCTTTAATGTCTATGGAACTCAATGAATTTAAATTCCTGTTTTTTTTTGTTTTTGTTTTTTAGCTCCATCTCACTTCTCTCCCATCACTCCTTTTGAATTTCTTTGGTCACTCAACATAGTCTCTAAACCTTTCAGGCAATTTGATTTGTCTCTTGGGTCTGCGTGTTTTAGGAGTTTGTTCCCCTCTCGGAGTTGTTTCACAGTTCACTTTGCATTCCTCTGCGATTCCTTTTTGTTCCTCGTCAAGGAAAGATGACTGGACAGCAGGAGTGACTGAGGGCTGAGGAGACTGAAGAAATGCACAAAATACAATCAAAAATATGCCCCTTTTTACAATATATAATATAAGTCTCTGGTGTCCCCAGAATGTGTCTGTGAAGTTTCAACTCAAACTACTCCACAGATAATTTATTATATCATTTTGAAAATGCATATTTTGAGTGGAAGCAGAAACATGCTGTTTTTCGGGCCTGTGTCTTTAAATGCAAATGAGCTGCTGCTCCCCGCCCCCTTTTCCAGAATAGAGCTGTGCCTTTACAGCTCATACTTGTTAAAAAATATCTGTTTTGGTTCTGATTATCATGTTTATCGAGCTGAAATCATGCGTTTTAAACCATATGAGTTTAAACACATCCGAAGCACATGGACAGAAAGCGGCTGTCACAGCATGCGAGTACTAAACTAAGTTCTCATTCACACACAAGTTTACGTTAAAAACACACATGAGTTACAAAAACAGTTGGTTATGTCTGTGAAGGTAAACAGCTGGGAAATAAATTGCTTGTTTATTTTAGATCTGTGTGGCAGCAGCAATATACAGTAAATACATCAATAAATCCACTGTTCTCTTGTCTCCTCTGAGGCTGGGACTCTAAACAGTGTTCTGTGCTCGTCTGTGCACCCAAAGGCAGAACAGTTAGCATGTTTTGCTCAAACTTTCACCATGGCATTAGAACTGGTACACCGTTGTCGCTTGCAAAATCAAAATGACGGTGTCGTGGGTGGAAATTGACAGATTAAGGGGTGGTAATATTATAATGAGATCCCTTTGCCACGTCACCAAAGGTGCGAAATCTGACGCGTTCGTTTTCTCAGATGCTTGCACAAAAAGGCTTACCAAAACAAAGTGACTGGGTTAATCTTTTTCACGTTTCCTTGGTTGGTAGATGCACCGGGTATCTGATTATAGCACTTAAAACCTGGAAAAGTCAGATTTTCATTATATGTCACCTTTAAGGGAGGCTGGGCGGGACCAGCGAGTCAGACAGATGAACAGAATCAGGCAGATTCAGGGGAACCAAATGCCCAAACTCTCCAAACTGAAAAACAGTGCCCATGTCCAGTAAACACTCATTCTCAGTGAGTGTGGGCGGGGCTTGCATCCATACCCTCAAATTCCATGAGTATTCCCTCAGCAATGGATGGGACAGTTGGCAGTTTGTGCAGACAGAGTCCTCTCTGGCTCGCTGATGGCATCAAACTTGGTCACGCCTCCTGGCGATGGCTCTCGCGATGGCTGTCACACCTCACAACGGGGTGGTGACTGGCAGGGCACTGGGATGGAAGTGGTGTTGGCATCTTCATCCGCGAGGCCGACGATGAAGGCAGATCCACATGAGCACAGCACCACTCCATATAAATGGCAAAGCTCCCTCTAGGACCTTTCCTGGACAATTGCACTCGTGCATTGGTGTTCAGGCCGGTGCACAGAAATGAGCAAAGGATGTCATCCGGGAAGGTGGTCTGATGGGGGAGACCCAGAAATTCATCCATGTGCTCCTTGTGGGAGTGATCTCCCTGCTCAAGGCACAGTTGGCGTATGGCAGGGGAGGTCAAATCCCGAAAAACAAAAAGCTAAAGAAAACACTTTTAGATCCGGTCTTCTGTCACAGCTACACTGTTCACAAACGCACAAAGATGAAGATGAAGGTTTAGAAGGTCTTTAATCCAACACACAGGGTAACATTGACGAGACCAGACAAACACTGGGGAAGAACACAGGGTTTAAATAAGAGGGGAACTAACAAGATAATTTAACTAAACCGGTGAATGAAAGATGATGACTAATTAGACACACGAGGAAAACTAGGAGCCAGTCCACACAGAAACGTGTTTAGCTGAATACGTAAACATTTTGTATCGTATCGGCATTTCGTCCAGGCGGATCCGGAGCCTGAAACCGCTATTTTTTTAAACCGGGTCCCAGAGTGGATGAATGAAAATGACACCCTTGTGTTTTCGTGTGCACAGCCAATCTGTATGTTTTGTGAAACGATGATGTCATCACCCCACGTCTCGACCCTAGTCAGACACCGCTACGTCACGTAACACCAACAACAACAATGGCGGACTACATGCTGGTGTTCGTGCTGCAGAAACTACAGAACTAACAAGATAATTTAACTAAACCGGTGAATGAAAGATGATGACTAATTAGACACACGAGGAAAACTAGTCCACACAGAAACGTGTTTAGCTGAATACGTAAACATTTTGTATCGTATCGGCATTTCGTCCAGGCGGATCCGGAGCCTGAAACCGCTATTTTTTGAAACCGGGTCCCAGAGTGGATGAATGAAAATGACACCCTTGTGTTTTCGTGTGCACAGCCAATCTGTATGTTTTGTGAAACGATGATGTCATCACCCCACGTCTCGACCCTAGTCAGACACCGCTACGTCACGTAACACCAACAACAACAATGGCGGACTACATGCTGGTGTTCGTGCTGCAGAAACTACTGAGCTTATTAGCTTTACTAAAGCAAAATAAAAAATTACTAAAGTAAAAATGTTTGTATTAAGCGCGTAAGGTTTATGCGCATGCTCCAAGTCTTCTTCTCCGTTTTTAGTGTATCTCTGTGGCAGAATTACAGCGCCACATACTGGTCTGGCATGTATACTACCATCACAGATATTTCTTGAGACAAAGCCGTTTACACAGAATTTTTTTTAGAACGGGGAAAAAATGATTGGATAGGGAAAGCTCTGGCTTCGTGTGGATGTTGCCTCGGTCGCAGAGCTAGGATGACAAGACAAACACAACAGAAACCATGACAGTTTGAAGTTTGCAGTGTCATTTTATTTCTGTGTAAAGCACACAAACTCAACACAAACCAGCTAATTCAATATTAAATAATTGGGGGGAAAAAAACTTTTTATATGTCAATATACATTTATACTGTATAGAGAGATAACTTTTTTTTACCTTATTTACCGAAACACTCTCTATGTTAGCACTGCTTTATTCACTACACATATGACATGCCCATGCTTACACATCTTTACTTGAAAAAGTGTAGACAAAAGAAAATGTAAAGCATGACTAATGGTGTTGATTCAACTCAGGAAGGAATTTATATAATTAAGTGTATAATCACTGGTTGGTCTGGCTGTTAGTATAAACGTCAATTTGATGAGAGGTCAGATGCTTATTTGTGAGGTTCTGGTCACACCCCCGATTTCAAACACTAACAACAGAAGATAATTTTTATTATGAACCATAGGCGTAATTTGCGGGTGGGACATGTCCCCACCACTTTTTGCCAAAGTCGATTCAGTCCCCAATACCGTTTTTGAAGCTGTTGAAAAAATATAATATGCAGAAGGCTCATAACGTAAAGTAAAAGCATCTCCAATCAGTCTGCAGTCGTTCTTCTTGATTTAATTAATTCATGTTACAAAAAATATATTTGCGCCAGTCAGACAGGCCTGATCTATAAACCATGTCGCGCACATATCAGCATTTATAAACAGTAAACAGGGTAATTATGTGCGTATCCAAAGTTCCGTTAAAATCAATTAATCTCTCCACACTACGCAATGAATCTCTTATTTACATGGTGTTTACACTTTGTTTGTTATTATAAGAGGATTCGCGAGTGCACAGTACTTAGCACTGGACAAAATCAATGGCATTTTGAGAGGTGAGTGGACTCTAACTTTAATGCCTCTGATTTTACATTGCATTCATGAAATTAAACAGATATGTCCGTGAATGGTTACTTTATTCTAGGCAAAACACATTGGAATATAAACCTTTGACACTCTCCAGAGTGCAAACACAAATGCGCAGTGCTCATTTGCCAAATCTGTTACACCAATATGTTATTATTACAGCTTCAACAGAGGATGCTTCCTCTAGCACCTCCATGAAACCAGGCCTGCAGGAAGGATTGCTTGGTTGTGAAAATTCTGCCTTAAATTGTGTTCTACTGCAGAAATCTGAGCACAAAGAAAATATTAGTGAATAATGATCAATGATATGCACTTGATTCAGAAAATGGTTTAGAAACATACATACACAACATACAACCCATTCGACTTCTACTGTACCACTGCCGCACATGCGCTGCTGGTGTTGTGTGGCCACTGTACTGTACATTATGCATCTAGTCTCGAACGCAATGACCCATAAAATGTGCACAGATGAGTGAGAAATGACGCTGATATCAGGGAGTCTCTGTCACCAGTCACCAGCTCTGGACTGTTTGATCACTACCTCTGTGTCCCTAGCCTGAGTCGTGACAGCTGAAGTCTGATGATGTTCTATACAAGTTAAATTATACAGTACATACATATTTCCTGCTTCTAGCTGCCTTTTTAGGGCATCCTGTAAAGGGAATTAGTGTGCAATGAATATGGTTGCCATAACTATCATGACTATTTTATGCGCTGGTTACTTATGTCATAAAAGCGCTTGAATATTATATTTATTTTTGCAGTATGTTTAATATAATGTAGATAATAATTCCGTCCCCACCACTTTTTAAGACAAAACTTAAGCCACTATTATGAACGTACAAGAATTCAGACAGGACTGGATTTGAAATGTCACGAGCTCACTGCTATTGCTTTAATATGAAAATCGCATGTCCAGTACGTAACTGCTCACATATTTCAGAGCACCAATGATCCCAACTGATGCGGAGGCATACTGTATGTGCTTATGTCGCCAAGTTACGAGTTGCTCAAAATTGACAGTTCATACAAAAACGTGAGCTTCCAAGTGTGCACAGGACAGCAATGGCGGCTGCCACAATTTTACTGTAAAGCTGCTTAAATGTCAGACTGTTGGTTTTTTCAGGTTGTCAGAGCACTTGGAAGGTGATCAAGGTATGTTTTTGCTAACACTCTTGGATGTTTTATTAAACATTTGTGTTAAACTAATGTAATATAATTCTAGTGAACACACACAAACTGGATATTCACTAAATTATCCCCTTTTGTGTTCTATAAAAGTAAGTAATAGGGTCTATCTTCTTTTGTCAATTTTAATATAGGTATTATGAACAGGTTGGACTGTTGTGATCTTCATGAGCATAAAGGATTACAGCATGATAGAATATTATTTAAGTACAGATGGGACAGACCATTCAGATTTTATTAGCAGTGTCTGTCAATGATACTGACAGAGTGATCATTTACATAGAAACCAGTTAAAGGGATAGTTCACCCAAAAATTAAAATTTTGTCATTCGTTACTCACCCTAAAGTAGTTTCAAACGTCCTTTGAGTTTCTTTCTTCTGTTAAACACAAAAGATGATATTATGAAGAATGTCCATAACCAAACAGTTGGTGGTAGCTGCTGACTTCCACTGACTTCCATACTCTGGAAGTCAATGGCTACCACCAACTCTTTGGTTACCAACATTTTTTTAAAGATCTTCTTTTGTGTTTCTAAGAAGAGAGAAACTCATACAGGTTTGGAACTGTACTGTATCTTTGATTGTTTTGTTTTTATTATCATTTACAATTTAGTGATTTAAACTGTCCTTTTAACAGCTGTTTTGTTTGTTTATAGTTTTTATACACAATGTATTCTATGACCTATGTTTATACATTTCCTTTAATTTAGCCATTGATTTGAAGAGAACATTTGTCAGAATATGGATGGATTCGTATGGTTTTTTCACTACTACCAAAAATAAGATATGGCTTTTTAATCCAATGATATTCAACAATATATTGATATTTATGAGTAATGTTCTGACAGAGTCATCGATTAATAATCAATACATTCTTTGCAGCTCTGCGGAGTACTGCTAAAAGAAGAAGAAAAAAATCCAGACAAATACTTCATGATTTGAAGAATTTAAGTGTGAAAAGTCAACAGTGTCTATTAACGTCATACTAAGTCAATCTCAAGTTGTATGACTTCAAAATAAGCATTTTACTTTTTTTCTGCAAGTACTGAACATCCTGAAGTACTAGATTACAAAAAGTTAACTTTTTTTTTGACCAAATGTAATACAATTATGCAAGACTGAAAAGATACAGAATGTCATGTAATAGATGTAAAAAAATTAAATCATTGAAGTGAGAAGCAACCAGTGGTGTAAGTCACATTGTAGTAACATGAGCGGTCCTGCCCGAGTTCCTGTGAAACAGCAGTGCGGTGGAAATTATGAATCACCAAGGCACTGGCAGTTTGCTCAGGTTAAGTGGATTTTATTCTTTTGTCATGTAGTCATGTAGTAAGATATCGTGGGAAAATGTGTTTTTCTGAAGTAGTCAACTAAAAAAAAAAAGAAAAGAAAAATCGACATACAGCAAATTTTAGATGAATAAGGGTGATGACCTGTATAATATAGTGGAAATTAAGCTGCTGCCATTGAATTTATCAGCACACTTTTTTAATTTTATTTAACATGCGTATGCATTATGTCCAGTAATATTATTTATGTTGTAATGTCCCAGCCACAATGAAAGAAGAAAACGAAGAACATTATAATATAATTTACATTTTTTTAAATTTTTTTATCCTAATATTTTGAAGTTTCATTTACAGTATATTTAAAATTCTTGACTTTCAGTGTGGTCTGTGTAACTTTGTTTGTGGAGTGTTAAATAATTCAGTTATGTATCGAGGGCAGTCATGGTTGTTATAACATCTTCTTTGCAATATATATATATATATATATATATATATATATATATATATATATATATATACACACACACACACACACACACACACACTTGTTACCAATTAGCTTATATCACTAGACTGAAACTAGACAATTGCATTTACTGATACTAGCAGTTCTGTTGATGCACTGAATACTTACATTTTAAGTCTTGAAGAACTGTGGGTCCTCCTCACACAGCATGAATGGAAACAGTGCATTTCATGTTGACATCATGTACATCCTTCAATGACAAAGCAAACATGAACATGTTAAACAAGCAAGCTAACTTTCTTTTATATACAGTTAAGATAGTGATGGAGGTAGTCATTTAGATTAAACTCACCTGAAGAACATAAACATTTAGAATGCCATGCAGCATCTCTGAAATCTTGCTGGTGCGTGTCGCTTTCTGTGATACAGTGGTACTCAGCACAAACCTAGAAAACCACAAACAAACACAAGTATGTACAGTATATAACCAATAATGGATTTAGAAAAGAGAAAGACAAGACATCACACAACTTGCATTTCAACTCAATAGAGTTACCTTAATTGTTGAGGCACATTCAGCACGCAACCTGTTCAGCCTGCAAGCAAAGAAAGTTTGTAAAGGTTTACTACAAGCTTGCCGATTTCATTAGTTAGCTTAATATCCCGTGTCTTGTTAACTTGATGTCTTTCTATTAGCCTTAGCCTTACTTATTCACATGCATGTAGGAATAAAATTACATTTACCAGAACATAAACAGCACTAACATAAAACATAAACTTAACATAAAAAGGACTGTGTTGACTGAAAAAAAAAAACTGCCAGCTAATGTTAACATTACACTATGCATTGACGCTAAATTAGCATTCAAAATGTGGCAAAGTACTGGGGAACTGCCGAGCTCTACAGTGCCGAGGGTTTACAGTTCAAGATCAAGATTAATTATATAAACTTGGGCTCTTACACGCACACTCATTCTCACACATTATGCACAAGCGAATGTTATGGGTCTGTAACATTAATAAGTAAAACCATTAAATGAAAAATTATGTGTAGTTTTAACATTTCTTTAGCATTTCTTCAGTTTATTTGAATATAAAGATAGCAATTAATCTAACATGTTGATCATTCTGACTGTCCTGGAATTGATGGATCATCACTAGCTAATTATTGTTACGGAACCGATGAGACGAGAGGCGTGCGGATCCATCTGCAAAGCTTTTATTAAAAAAAAAAAAGACGTGGTCACAAACACAGGCAGGGCCGAAACACCAGCGAACAGGTATGGTACGGGCAAAACACTAGAGCAGTCCAGTAAACAGGCGTGGGTCGATCGACGGTGAACAATATCCAACAGGGCAAGGCAAAGAGAGATAATCCAGGTACATAGCAATAATCCAGGCAGGGGCAAACAGAGTCCAAAACAGCAAGACAAAAAGGGTAATCCGAAAACATAGGCAAGAATCTGAACACAGGAAAACAGGCAAGGCGAGACTATGACTAAACTAGGAAAACTGGAACTGGCTCCGTAAAGTGCTATCACTAGAAGAGTAATAAACGCAGACAATACTCGGTGACATGAGCAGGATCTGGGTGGGTGTTATATAGTGTGTGTAATAGCTTTCAGGTAAGCGTGTGATTGGTTAGAGCTGTGTGCAATCAGAGCAATGGATGATGGGAAATGTAGTCCAGGGTATAGTGTCAGTCTGTGTAGTGTGAGAGACCATGTAGTGAGCGGGTGACCTCTGGTGATGGGTGAACTGAAGTTCATAGACCAGATTCGTGACAATTATAAATAAAATAATAAAATAAAATAAAAATGTGTTTTAATCACAAAATTGTAAATCCCTTGAGAGACTAAAATATGATCCATGCAACAGACACATCCTTGATGTCAAACACTTGATGTCATACACAATTTTTATCTCCAGAGCAAGTGAATGATCATTAGATTGCCACAAGGTTTTACTGCATTTTTTCAGTTATGCTTCTACAATGGTTCTCTAGTCTGCTGTATCTGATAAACAGAACTAAGATACTAGAAAATAAATTGAGTAATAGCTTCCTGACTTGAACCAACAGATTTTTTTTAATTGGTTCCAGTTTAAATAAAAAAAAATGGAAATTGAAAAATCACACTGACAAATTTACACATTGCAAAAACTTTTACTAGCATTATTAGTTTTTTTTTTTTTTAATTGATGGTTCCTTGAAGAACCTTAAACATCTAGAACTTGTCTATTGCACGAAAGGTTCTTTATAGTAGAAAAATAGCTTCCTGACTTGAACCAACAGATTTTTTTTAATTGGTTCCAGTTTAAATAAAAAAAATGGAAATTGAAAAATCACACTGACAAATTTACACATTGCAAAAACTTTTACTAGCATTATTAGTTTTTTTTTTTTTTAATTGATGGTTCCTTGAAGAACCTTAAACATCTAGAACTTGTCTATTGCACGAAAGGTTCTTTATAGTAGAAAAAGTTTCTTGTTTGAAGAACTGTTTTTAATAAAACGTTCTTTGGGGAACCAAAAATGTTTCTTATATTTCATCGCAGCACAGTAAAAATTGGTAACTTTCAATTGTTACTTTAAGAACCTATTGTTCCCTGATTTAACCCATAAATATTAGTTTTGTTAATATAAATGAATTTATATAGGTTGGTTCAGTAATAATATTTTTAACCTGAATAAAACCAGTTTACTTAGATGCTTCCATTTTTAGGTTACCTTTTTTTCAGTGAAAAAACGCCCTTTTGGAACCTTTATTTATAGCTAATTGTGTCAGGGCTACAAAAAAGACTGTTTGGATTGCAAGAGGCAAACCTTTGCCACCAGTCAACCCTTGTCAAGGTCATCGACTAATGCACAGACGAGGTAGAACAGCTTGCTGCACACAGTAATGTCCCATCTCAACTGAGAATGGGAAGCCTACACTGACTTTTCTTGCATTGCATGGTTGTTTTTTCTTTGCAGCATAATAGTCTGCTGCTACAGGACTCCGATTCCAATCTATCCATCAAACCATGTGGACAGAACACACCTGAACCAAAACAGCAGCTCATCAAGGTGAGCGCTGCAAAACTCACACCAGTCCCAGCGACTGTCCAATGCCGGTTTGTGCAACGAAAATATCAGTACAGCACGTACTCATCATGACAATATCCCCAGTGTCTGTTTCCATGACAACCTATTAGCATCAGCACTGACATACCTGCCCTGCACCTATTCACTGTGCACTTTCACATCACACACGATCTGTGGTAAATGCCTCTCCAGCACATAATATCTGTGTTGAGTCCATTAAGCTGCCACAATGGTTTATTTTCAATACTGAATTTTAATATATGACTTAGGTACAGTGGCAGCCAGTGAGGGAATTTTTCAAGGAGGCTGAAATGTAAATTAATACTAATCAAACCAATCTTGATTGCAGCACGTTTATATATTAGAATCTTTCCACTCATCAGCACAGCACTTGTCAATATATTAAATTGATGGAACAAATCACACAATGCCATATACATAAAATCATTATACATACATTTATACATGAATGGAGAGCCCATTTCAGCCACATACTTCATTAATTTATATTTCGGCTAAATTTGAGTTTCTTTTGAACTTGCTGTTTTACCAGCTAACAGGTTTAATGGCATCCTTAATTCTGAAAGATACCTCTGATAATAAGGATACAGAAGAAACCTCGGATAAGGAATGATAAAGGAGACTAATTTAATTTAGCATCTCTACAATATTTTTCTGCTGACTTTTGCATGGAAGTGAACAACAGTGTGTAATTTGAATATCCATTCTGATTGGTCAGTTTAATAAGAATAGGTGGTTTCTGTTGCTCTAGTGAAGTGATTAAACATTTTTATTTTTATGTAATTTATCTGCTTTTGATATCCCACTTCTGGTCATTTATTTTTCTTCCCCAGAGTGGACACGTTTCCCCGCTTCTGGGCAGACGGGATGCATTTCCCATTTCTGACAGTAGAGGGTGATGTAAATTTACCTACTGGCATATAAAAGCATGCATTACAGATTATTCTGAGTGGTAAATAATTCGATTTATTTGATTGTCAGAAAGCCTGTCCTAGGAACAGAAGTTTAATAATTGTTTCCTGCACGTTTCATTATTCGCGACGCCCACCGGTACGAGATAACTGTCAATCCTTGTTTATGCAACAGGTTATGTTCTGTGTAATGTGTACATAAATACCTTTGTATCTGATTAGCATACGTCATGCATGTTAATGGTAATTTCTGATGTTTATATCGATCGGGTTTTACCATTTTTTTCGGCCGTAATTTGCCAAACTAATCTGCTGAGTCATCACCAGCCACACTAGTGTTACGTGCAAATACAGCGAGAGTGTTTGTTTATATAACTGCTTACAGCAGAGGATCATCTCCAAACTTAAATCATCACTTTCCTTTCAAGATCTGGAAAAACTCATTCATGCTTTTATCACATCACGCCTGGATTATTGTAGTTCGTTATATGTCGGTCTTCCATAATCTTCACTGGCACAGCTGCAGATGGTTCAGAACACAGACACACCAGATCCGAGTGCATATAGTAAATAGAAACTGAGGGCATATAAATCTTTAGATTAGATGTACTAACAGTGGCAATTGTAAGCAAATGCAACTACTTGAACACACACCTGACACATAACACGGGCCTTCACTGTTCCTCCTCTCTACAATTGCACTTATGGCAATTGTAGAAAGCGAGAGGACACAAACGGTTTCCTTTATGTTTAGTCTCTGGTCATCAGTTAACATGTTCCCCAATTTCTTACTAGGTGGGCATGCATGAGAAATTTTTAGACTGGTAACCAAACCATAATCCTTACCAACAAAAGACAACAGTTTATTTAACCTTAACTGATATGAAGTGTGCGCTGCACACTTCTGTCCAGGCTGCTCATTTTATTACGTTTAACCACAGCTGTCGTCGTTTTTTTGTCTGGCAATGGCAGCGGGTATGTGATAAAATTTTAAATTGGAGCCTGTACGCCATCGATTCTGACACTCAAAGATGACATTTTAAGCTCCTTATGTAGCCGACTCTGTACTGGTTTGTATTGGCCTCCTCCAGTTATTCCTTTGTTTTGCCTCCAGCTAATGCTGTGACGAAATTGTGATGTCAGCACGAAAAAAAGTGGTGGAACTATGACATTACTTTGTTGGTAAAAAACCCGGAAACGAGTTAGCATTTTAATACTTCCGGTTCCATCATCCCAGAGTCAATGGAATTTTTTGAATGGAAGTTTGATTAAATCCCCTAAAATAAGGTCCGTGGTTATCACAAGCTCAAAATACGTTTCTTGAAAAAGACGGTTGCTAAGAAGTTACTAAATGGGACGTTGTCGGAGACATTAAACGTCATCACGCCAAACAGTTGACCAATTTATAGTATTTTCCAATTGTTGTATAGTTAGTACAATTAATTGTAGAATAATCAATTAATAGTTTCCCGCATTTTATATTGTTGTTCGACAATGTGTTTTGCTTTGCCCCGAAATGCAACCACAAGTCTTCGGATGGAAGATGCTTTTATTGCTCGTTTCCTCTGGGTTCGTACCATAAGGTAAACTCATATTATGATTATTCCATGTAAACACCACTTTATGTGGTCACGAAAGTGAAACTTTAATTATGCATAGTGCTTATAACAACGTTAAAAATCTAATATTTACTATCACATGAAGCTGTTAGAAAGCAGAAAGATTGAGGATTTTCTAGAAGCAAGGATCAAATAACATTTTGTGTAACCACCCTAACAAAATGATAGCGGAAATGTGGTACTTTATTAACTAAAATAAATGTTACCATATCCAAAAACGTGCGCACTCTGCTGTTATTTAATAGATTAAATGCACTAGAATTGTATTGAATACTACGTGGAGACACGTTTTTTCATTAAAATATTCAAATGAATCAAGGATTTATTGACTTTTAATGCACCTTATTTCGAAATGTACAGAAATATGTGCTTTCATTTGTACTTTAATTATGATTATTTCATTTATTCACTACTTGCTATTTATTATTAATGTTTCATTTCAGTTTTAGTTTGGCTCTAGTTTTGTATTTATTTCAGTGTATATATGAAAAGGTTCATGTAACGTGGCTTTAAATTCATCCACCAAGTAAATCCTTTTCACTGAACATGTTTCTAAAAATAAGTTTGAAAAAGTTGTCGGAAGCATGGTGGTGGTGACGTTGAAGGCGAGCGACCGTGGTGTAGTTCGTTTATAGCCTAAGTTTAGCTCTTTAGTTCTGGCACTAGTATTTAGGCAAAATTCATAAACGTTATATTATTTTGTGAAGATTATCTTGATGGACAAAACGTGTAAATATCATGAACTATGGTTGAACACAAGATCTTATTTTTTACTATAATCCAAAAGCCTGTAGAAAAATCCTATTGGCTTTTTGTCGAGGGAACCAGTGTGATGCTAACAGCCGATTGCCCTATAAAGTGATGTCATAGTTCCCCCACTCTATTATCCTGACATATAATAGGTTGTTTGCACATGACGTCATTGCTGTGGCGCGAAATGCAGCTGGAGGGCAGGAAGTGATTTTTTTCTATATAGGAATCGCTAGCAGAAACTCAAAATGCCTATGATTTATCAATATCAAACAATATCAATATCAATAATATCAATATATCTAAGCAATATCAAACCAAGAAACCACAAGGAGCTTTTCTCGTGTTCGGAAATGTTGTTGTTCATAAGGGGGGGAAAGGCAAGAAATTGACTGAAAAATGCAAGAAAATGTGACTTGTAAAACTGCGTCTGTGGTCGGGAGGAGCCGAGTCGGATAATGCTCATGTGTGAACAAAGTTTAATTTAAGATATAATAAGATATTATATTATATTTAAGATATAATAAGATATTAATAAAGAAATATATAAATAGATACAGGGCTGCCAAATCTCATGCATTCAGCATGAGACAGTCAGAATTCACTCAATGCTAAATGCCACGCGTAGACACGATGTAAATAAAAATATTATATGTGCAGTTTAGAGAGCTTCATTGATTATAACGGAACATTGTGAGATTACAATAAATTGATAAGTGACATATTTTTCTTTTTTTTACCCTGTACATGCAGCAAAGTTTCAGGAGTGACATATAAATATTTATATAAAAAAATGTGTGATTCACTTTCGAAATAGCTTGTTTGCAGTCAGGGTTAGTTGCTTAGCCTATATCCACCACCTTGATGGCAGGTAAGTATTTCAATTTAGTTGAAAAATCGCTCCTCTTCATAACGTACTCGGTTACTAACGTAACCTCGGTTCCCTGAGATACGGAACGAGTACTGTGTCTGCTAAGACGCTTTGGGGAAAAACTCATTTTTCTCCGATGACTGAAGCCTTTCAATAACGCAGTGTAAAAAACAAATAAAACAATGAACCAATGGCTCAACAGCGGAGCTGCACGAGCCTATGGCAACAAAGCCCGCCAGAATGGGCGAGGCCATCTGGCTATATAATCGGGCATTCACAGTAGGATCCTCAGGTTACTTCGACTGAAGCAACGACTGAGTCGTACAGCTACATACCATGGCAAAGTATGCAGTACTCGTTCTGTATCTCAGGGAACCGAGGTTACATTAGTAACCGAGTACGTTCCCTATTGATACTTCACTCGTCCCAGTACAATCCCGCCATGCTATGCTAGAGGAACGACTAATACTTGAACTTGCCTTTAGCACCCAAGGGGGCCCAGAGGGACCAAGTACTTTGCAGGGAAACCCCGCAGCATCGGTCGGCCCAGCCTTGCATAATCATTCCAAGATAATTTAGTACAGCCTCGGAATTCAGGGCCAGCCGGCCTCCACACAAATCTCTGCAATGGACACACCGCTAGACCAGGCCCAGGAAGAGGAAACGCCTCTAGTTGAGTGGGCTCTTACCCCCATGGGGCATTGAAGGCCCAAAGAAGTGTATGCTAGCATAATAGTGTCAATTATCCATTTGGAAAGTCTCTGCTTCGTGACCGGAGAACCCTTGGTGCGGCCACCGGATCATTCAAATGTGGCGGAGCGCTCAACATAGACTTTCAACGCCCTGATGGGGCAGAGTAAATTCAACTCTTGGTCTTGCTCCAAAGGAGGAAGCACCGATAGAGTTATTACCTGTGCTCTGAATGGAGTAGAGAGCACTTTAGGTATGTAAGCATGCCTTGGTTTCAGGACGACTTTAGAGTCGTTGGGCTCGAGGCAGGGTGGGCTCACAGATAGTGCTTGCAGATCTCCCATACGCTTTACCGATGCTAACGCTGGTAGCAGAGCAGTCTTAAGAGTTAGGGAACGAAGGTCAATGGACTGTAGCAACCGTGGGCAGATCCCATGTAGGCACGGTGATGGGGCGACGCGGGTTGAGCCTTCTAGACCCCTTCAGAAAATGAACAACTAAGCTGTTCCTGCCCACCGATTGGCCAGCTATAGGAGTGTGAGAGGCTGCTATGGCTGCTACATAGATCTTGAGCATGGACGGGAAACGGCCCTTGTCCAACAGCTCTTGCAGAAAGGACAATATCAGAGATATGTTGCAGGAGATTGGGTCTGCGCCGCTGGCTGCGCACCAGGCAGAGAAGACAGACCATTTTAAGGGCGTAGACGCGTCTTGTAGACGGTGCTATAGCCTGAGAGATTGTGTTTAGCACGTTATCGGGGAGGTTTACAAGCTCCCGTCGAGAGGCCAAAGATGCAGAGCCCACAGCTCGGGCTGGGGGTGCCATATCGTTCTGTTCGCCTGAGAGAGGAGGTCTCGTCTCAGGGGAATGGGCCACGGGGCTGCCGAGAGCAGCCGGTACAGCTCTGCAAACCAGTGCTGGATTCTCTAGAGCAGGGCCACCAACAGAACCTTGCGTCTCTGTTCCCTGACTCGCCTGATTACCTGTGGGATCAAAGCGATCGGGGGAAAATCATAAAGGAGGAGGTTGGGCCAGTCATGGGCCAACGCGTCCCTGTCCTTCGAAAAGTAAGTTGGGCAATGAGAGTTGTCTTCTGAGGCTGCCCTGCCCTGCCGAAGATCTCCCAGATTTTCTGAACCGTTTGAGGGTGGAGCATCCACTCCTCCGAGGGGACGTTGCTGCGAGACAGCATGTCTGCTCCTTGTTTCAACCTGCCCGATACATGCGCTGCTCTCAGTGAGCGCAAGTTCAGCTGAGCCCATTCCAAGAGGCACTCCACCAGTGTGAAGAGGCGCTTCGAGGAGAGACTGCCCTGGCGATTTATATAGGACACCACCGTCATGCTGTCCGAACGGACTAAAACGTCATGTCTGCTCTACACGGCTTGAACGGGTGGGTGGGCTTTGCCTTCCAGCCGATGGCCGTGGGTGGGCAGAGATGTGCAGCCACTGACTCATCCAGGGGAGGCAGTCTGTTGTGCCCTTTTTCTTCAGCACCGTCAACAGACGTGAGGGCAGACGAAGATGGGGCACGAGTAGGGGGCGCGCGAAGACCTGGTGATCTCGTCGTGGACCTCCGGGAAGAATGGTGAAGCTTGTTGTCGATGGGCCTGACTGCACCCCGGCAAGGACCACTCATCGAAACGGCTGCGACTGGGCTCCTCTGGCAGAGACCATTCCAAACCCAGCTCCTCCACAGCTTTAGACAGGACACGGAATAGTTTGGCATCCATGCCCATGCTGGCTGCGCTGGGCTGTGCAGATGGCAGGGGGCCGGCGTTGACATACGAGCCCGACAGCTCCTCCGCATCTGAAGCCTCCAACGACATGCTGTCATCCATGGCATCACACTCGCTCCCACCAAACGAAACCAGATCGCTCGCAGCCGCAGAGGGACGCTGGTCCGGAAGGGAAAAGTGGACAGGTGAAGCCTCTCTAAGTGGAGAGAGTGAGGCACGCGGGGCTCAGCCGGTGTGGGCTCACTCGTCACAGAGCGCCGAGTTCCTCTGCCCTGCTGCTTTTTCCTCACAGGCTCCTGGGAGGAAGAAAGTGGGAGGGCGCGAGGGGCGGAGTCGCTCTCTGAAAATAAAGCTTTCTGCGAGCGCAGAGAGGCGAGACTCATATCCTCGCAATGAGGATATTCCGTCTCAATGAGTGCTGCTTCAGCGTGGGTGGCACCCAAGCATGAAACACACTCGCCGTGACCGTCAGCGGTAACGACGCGCCATTTGAAACAACGCCGGAAATTTGCTCTGAAATTTGCTCTTTTAATGTCGCCGGATGGTCGGCAGGGAACCGGAAACCGTCGCTGCTGCAGGCGCGAAGGCGGCGTGAAGCGACGAAGATGGCCGAGCAGGAAGAGGTCTCTCAATCTGCAGCGAGGCTTGATCACGGAGAAGAAGGCAAGAAGGCAAGCTTGCAACCTTTAGCCAAAAAAGCTTTCTCCAATAGTAAGTAATACAGACCCTCTCATCTCCCAATAGAGACTGTGAAGATATGCCATGTCGCGTTGCATGCAGGAGCACTGCCGCCATTCTGGGAGGATCGCCCTCTGCTAAAAATGCTGAAATTAATACGGATACCTGTTTATCTTTTGTTTTGTTTTTACCTTGAAGTTAAATATTCACATTCTTCATTTTATCATTTGCATAGTATGCAACATCTTTTTTTAATCTTTTTTTTCCTCTTCATGCAATAGCTAAGCATTTTCTTTATATAAGAGGAAAACGCTTAACGTGTAAATAAACACGTTGCGTTCACATTTTGAGCTCATATGCGTATCTGCACATAGTAAATGCTTTACGATTTTGTCTTTATGTCTGTCTTGGTACAAGCCACATTAAGCGTTATTTGTGTTGAGCATTGTATAATGTCTCAAGTTCTGCTAATTCACAAGCCAAGTGAGAGTCATAATCGCAAGGGTAATGTTAATTATTAAAACAAACAAAATCAAAACTATCAAAAACATGCAGCTATATAATTATTTTATTGAGTAATAGGCAGTGGGTTTAATCAGTGACATTATTAATAGATTTACTATCTGGCGTCTTCTCGTCATCTCCACGACCTGCTTCCCTTTGTGTTTTAATACATAGAAAAGGCGAAAAAACATATCACATTGTCCAGTTTCCTCTCAGAGCGATAATCTGAGTTACTATTGCAATTCTCGATGCAGCATGAATGAGATACAATGGTGATATTTTTCACAATCACGGAAAGGCAGGGCGATCCTCCCAGTATGGCGGATAAACAAAGAAGTTTCCCAGAACTCAATGCGCCATGACGTCAGCTTCACATTCTCTATAGTAAGACAATAGGCGCAGACCAATCGGCCGATGCATCTTGATCAAACCTAATGGGGGCAGTCGTGGCCTAATGGTTAGAGAGTCGGACTTGTAACCCACAAGTTTCGGGTTTGAGTCTCAGGTCCGGCAGGAATTGTCGGTGGGGGGAGTGAATAACTAGCGCTCTGTTCCACCCTCAATACCACGACTGAGGTGAGACCCTTGAGCGAGAACCAAACCCCCAACTACTCCCCGGGCATATGGCTTCCCACTGCTCCGGGTGTGTGTTCACTACTGTCTGTGTGTGCGCACTTGGATGGGTTAAATGCAGAGCACAAATTCTGAATATTGGTCACCATACTCGACCACACTTCACTTCACTAATCTCCATTCTGCTTTTCACTTCCTGCCTTCCATCTGAATTTCGCTTGTGATCAGAATCACGTGATTGCAAACAACGGCTGTGGGGGCTATTGGGGGCGGCTGTGTCAGAAAGCCTGTCCTAGGAACTGAAGTTTATTTGTTTCCTGCACGTTCCCTTATTTGTTCCCCCCGCCCACCGGTACGAGATGACTGTCAATAGGGGTTATGTGCAACAGACTTCCGTATCCTGTTAACCGGGTCTCGTCGCTTCCGGTTCAAGCGTTTTGCATATGCTTCATTAAATATGAAGCAGTTTTACTCAAGATGCCTTCAAAGTAGATACCAATGATGATCATAACCAATGTCCATCACATATGCGGACTGATATCTAAAAGTTTTTTTTTTTAATTCTTTTCACATTTAGATATAAAAATGTTATAAAACGTCAACAATAAAAACAGCTAGCTAGTTTAACTGATTATCTTAAAATGAAATTAATACGGATACCTGTTTATCTTTTGTTTTGTTTTTACCTTGAAGTTAAATATTCACATTCTTCATTTTATCATTTGCATAGTATGCAACATCTTTTTTTAATCTTTTTTTTCCTCTTCATGCAATAGCTAAGCATTTTCTTTATATAAGAGGAAAACGCTTAACGTGTAAATAAACACGTTGCGTTCACATTTTGAGCTCATATGCGTATCTGCACATAGTAAATGCTTTACGATTTTGTCTTTATGTCTGTCTTGGTACAAGCCACATTAAGCGTTATTTGTGTTGAGCATTGTATAATGTCTCAAGTTCTGCTAATTCACAAGCCAAGTGAGAGTCATAATCGCAAGGGTAATGTTAATTATTAAAACAAACAAAATCAAAACTATCAAAAACATGCAGCTATATAATTATTTTATTGAGTAATAGGCAGTGGGTTTAATCAGTGACATTATTAATAGATTTACTATCTGGCGTCTTCTCGTCATCTCCACGACCTGCTTCCCTTTGTGTTTTAATACATAGAAAAGGCGAAAAAACATATCACATTGTCCAGTTTCCTCTCAGAGCGATAATCTGAGTTACTATTGCAATTCTCGATGCAGCATGAATGAGATACAATGGTGATATTTTTCACAATCACGGAAAGGCAGGGCGATCCTCCCAGTATGGCGGATAAACAAAGAAGTTTCCCAGAACTCAATGCGCCATGACGTCAGCTTCACATTCTCTATAGTAAGACAATAGGCGCAGACCAATCGGCCGATGCATCTTGATCAAACCTAATGGGGGCAGTCGTGGCCTAATGGTTAGAGAGTCGGACTTGTAACCCACAAGTTTCGGGTTTGAGTCTCAGGTCCGGCAGGAATTGTCGGTGGGGGGAGTGAATAACTAGCGCTCTGTTCCACCCTCAATACCACGACTGAGGTGAGACCCTTGAGCGAGAACCAAACCCCCAACTACTCCCCGGGCATATGGCTTCCCACTGCTCCGGGTGTGTGTTCACTACTGTCTGTGTGTGCGCACTTGGATGGGTTAAATGCAGAGCACAAATTCTGAATATTGGTCACCATACTCGACCACACTTCACTTCACTAATCTCCATTCTGCTTTTCACTTCCTGCCTTCCATCTGAATTTCGCTTGTGATCAGAATCACGTGATTGCAAACAACGGCTGTGGGGGCTATTGGGGGCGGCTGTGTCAGAAAGCCTGTCCTAGGAACTGAAGTTTATTTGTTTCCTGCACGTTCCCTTATTTGTTCCCCCCGCCCACCGGTACGAGATGACTGTCAATAGGGGTTATGTGCAACAGACTTCCGTATCCTGTTAACCGGGTCTCGTCGCTTCCGGTTCAAGCGTTTTGCATATGCTTCATTAAATATGAAGCAGTTTTACTCAAGATGCCTTCAAAGTAGATACCAATGATGATCATAACCAATGTCCATCACATATGCGGACTGATATCTAAAAGTTTTTTTTTTTATTTTTTTTCACATTTAGATATAAAAATGTTATAAAACGTCAACAATAAAAACAGCTAGCTAGTTTAACTGATTATCTTAAAAGTTCATAGATATCGCTATTATTTAATATGGCTGTTAACACATTCTCCGACAAGCGGAAGTGATGAGACCTGTTTTCCGGGTTTGGTCAGGTGATGTTCGACATATACCCTATTATGCTGCAGGTTATGTTCTGTGTTATGCGGTTGTGCAATACATGTGAGTACATAAATACAATTGTATCTGATTAGTATATGTCATGCATGTTATTGGTAATGTCTGATGTTTATATCGATCTGGTTTTACCGTTTATTTCGGCCGTAATTTGCCAAACTAATCTGCTAAGTCATCACCAGCCACACTAGTGTTACGTGCGAATACAGCGAGAGTGTCTGTTTATATAACTGCTTACAGCACCGTGTTATCTGGTGAACCACTGTATTTTCTTTAACTATATTGTTATGGTTGTTAATACAGATTGAAATACAGACTTTATGTCAAGTATATTTTGTATTATGTTGATTCATTTCTCTGAGTGTATTAGTGCAATGAGACACAAATGTTAGATGAATATTTTTGTAAATTATTTCTCTTTATTTCCTTTTGTAGACCATTCCGTACAATATCACATCTGCATACCTCAGATTGAAAATAAGCGCCTCATCATCAAGAATGTCTTCTCTGATCCATATTCGGCCACCTGAGCCAGCTGGAATCTTGGTTGCAGTGGGACTTAACTGCAAATTATATTATAATGTTTACAAAATGTCAGGTCAGCCATTTTGCTAGCTAATGCCGTCCTCAACATGAGGCGAGATTATATAGTCAGAGCATTTGTCACTGAGAAAAAGACAAATTTTTGTTTTATCTTGCATTACAGATTTTATTTTCAGGGTTGCAAGTGTAACGGAGGCCAGCGGTAGGTGCTGTGCAAGTAAACCTCACTCTCCTGATCTCAAGAGACGCACTAGCGACCGATGCTAGTGGCTGCAGGCTTTAGCCTCCTTGTTAGCCATCCCATGCCGGAGACCCGGGTTCGAGACCTACTCGGAGCGAGAACGAGGTGTGGCGGTGAGGACCCCGGGGGTTACATTGGTGCAGTGACCCGGATGGGAGTGAGGATTAGAGGGGTGAGTGTAACGGAGGCCAGCGGTAAGTGCTGTGCAAGTAAACCTCACTCCCCTGATCTCAAGAGATGCGCTAGTGGTTGCAGTCTTTAGCCTCCTTGTTAGTGCATCCGCCTCCCATGCCGGAGACCCGGGTTCGAGACCCACTCGGAACGAGAGCGAGGTGTGGCGGTGAGGACCCGGGGGAGAGGGGTTACACAAGCAACCTAGCAAACGTGGGTGACACTACAACTTATCCTGGAATAAGATTGAATGAAGATAATACACATTTGTTGGGATAAATGGCTAAAATGTGTTAAAAACGTTTGACAGCTTATCTTTAAACATCATAGATAATACCATGTACATACATAAACGCCATGTATAGTCAGTAAGTTAATAGTTTCAATAAAATGTATCCAGTTTTGTGTAAAAACATATGGTAGTTTGATAAATACTGATATAAGAAAGATAAGTTAAAAATCATAGGATGCAGTATCTCATGCAGTGTCCTTGGTAGTATATAGCACATTTGATCAAATTTAGAATTCTATAGTGAAAATCTGAGTAGTTTGCACATTGCAGAAATAGTGTGAGTATGAGAATAGTAGGCTATGTTATTCTGGACACAGATCTGTTCAGTAACTAAGTGTAAAGTTCAACACAAGCTGTTTAAGCTAATATATGGATCACAGACAATTCTGTATCATGTACTTTTACTGCCCTCTTGTGTTCATTATAATAGTTCTTTACAGAGGAAGCGCCTGACAAAAAAAAAATTATAAATTATGTCCAAGTTTTAACACATTTTAATTTTAATAATGTAACAATATTCATGCCGGACTTTTAAAAAAATGAGTGTAATCAAATTAGATGTGAAGACTTGCCAAATATTAATAGAACATAGGTAATAGTTAGTTGGTCTGTTACTCATAGTTAGTCTGGCCCAGAAAGTTAGTTCTGAGGAAAAACTCAGGATCCTTTTGATTTGATATGTTGCATCTAATGTAGTGACATCTAGAGTGCAATAATGGCTAAATGCTGGGATATTTTACTTTTAGGTTGCACTGATTTTATCAGCCTATCCTCTGATCTCACTGGACCTTGGTTGTCATGGCAGCTGTGTGCCGTTGGGGGTCAGCGAGGAAATTCATCTCTTTTTGCTGTAGCTCATTGCTCCGCTGTAATATCAGCACAGGAGACACCTGGGCCCGCTGACACATTGACCTCAGAGAGAGCAGTGGACTGGCAACCCCCAGTGATTGCTTTCTCCAGCGTCCGGAACTCCACTCAGTACACACCATTAACCTGTGGCTCACGGAGCAGGACATATTAGTAACCTCACTCATAATAACTTCCTCAAGACGCACATGCAATAGACACTGACCTGCAAAGAGTCGCTAAACCACTGGGGGGGGAGGCACCAATCTTTTGCTTTGTCTTGGAGCAACCAAGTGGAACTAACCACCAATGTCACTTTGGTGATAATAAAATAATGGCAAGGCATCAGAGTCCAAATAAATTGCATGTGTTGACAGGTTCCTAAAGTTTTATCCAATTTCTTTATAGGTCAAGTCACCTTTATTTGTATAGCGCTTTATACAATACTGTGTCAAAGCAGCTTTACAGTGTCAAACAGGAAAATAGTTTGTCAATAATGCAAGAGGATGATAACAAAGTGTTATTTTTCTGAGCAAAAATCAGTTCATTGATGATTCAGTGATGTCTCTATAAATGGTGTATGTAAACAACAAAATGTATCAATCAATCACGAAACATAAAAATGAGTTTATGCACATTATGTACAGCACAATACCATACTATCAATCACAAATGCTGCTTGCTTTAATGATATGTGTTGATCTGATTGGGTCAGTTTTGAAACCAGATTATGTTAAAAAACAAAATGAAATTATTAAAAGTATTAAGCAGTAATAAATGCACCATTGTACCGTTCAGGAGTGTACTGTTACAGGTTTACTTGCACAGACAAAAAATTCTGTTTGATCATCTCTAATAAACATCTGTCAGTAGCATACTGTATATGCAAAATATATTTACAGTACACTCTAAAAAATGCTGGGTTAAATATAACCCAGCGCTGGGTTAAAAAGGGACAAACCCAGCTATTGGGTTGTTTTGACCCAGCGGTTGGGATGTGTTGAACCCAACCACTGGATCAAAACAACCCAACCACTGGGTCAAAACAACTCAACCGCTGGGTCAAAACAACCCAATATCTGGGTCAAAACAACCCAACCGCTGGGTCAAAACACCCCAATATCTGGGTCAAAACAACCCAACCGCTGGGTCAAAACACCCCAATATCTGGGTCAAAACAACCCAACCGCTGGGTCAAAACACCCCAATATCTGGGTCAAAACAACCCAACCGCTGGGTCAAAACACCCCAATATCTGGGTCAAAACAACCCAACCGCTGGGTCAAAACACCCCAATATCTGGGTCAAAACAACCCAACCGCTGGGTCAAAACACCCCAATATCTGGGTCAAAACAACCCAACCGCTGGGTCAAAACACCCCAATATCTGGGTCAAAACAACCCAACCGCTGGGTCAAAACACCCCAATATCTGGGTCAAAACAACCCAACCGCTGGGTCAAAACACCCCAATATCTGGGTCAAAACAACCCAACCGCTGGGTCAAAACACCCCAATATCTGGGTCAAAACAACCCAACCGCTGGGTCAAAACACCCCAATATCTGGGTCAAAACAACCCAACCGCTGGGTCAAAACAACCCAATATCTGGGTCAAAACAAACCAATAGCTGGGTTTGTCCCTTTTTAACCCAGCGCTGGGTTATATTTAACCCAGCATTTTTTAGAGTGTATGCTCTCACAGACAAAAGAGGAAATAGAAAAGAAAATACTATCTTTTCCTGGTCTTCAAGTACAAGACAACTGAGGGAAAACACATGAGAGAGGGGAAAAACCTTATATAATCATGTCTTACCTGTATTTTGATACTTATCACTCTCTTCCGAGTGTAAGATTACCCACAGTTGCTTTCATAAAGAGCATTATGTCATGATTACAAAATATGACAAGTATGCTCATAAAAACACCTCCCATATCATCACATTTATTTTACAGTAGATATGTTTCGCAACCATAAATGTAAATTCTCCACCCATGTATGAATGAAATTATGCAACACAAGAAAAGTTGGAAAAATACTTTGTTGTGCTTATTTCAAGATACTCTGCTAATTGTATTACTATTTATTAATTGTCTACCACCCTGTCAACTGGTTATCAGTACTGATTATCATATTTTAAGATTTTTGTCTAATGTGGATATGCAGTATATTACAAGCAGTTCCTTGAAAGTGTTTTCTTTCATAGACCGGTCAAAATTAAAAGAAAAAAAAAATGTTCAAGAGTAATTAAAAGTACAATATTAAATTATTGAGAATCTAATGAGAAATAGTATTGAAAAACAAACAAACATCCACATAAATGGTGAATTTAGAGTATGGGAGACATGTGCTTAATTGTCAGGAAAATAATACAGAAACACAAATCTTAATGATCCTAATTTTCTGATCAGTACTAATAGTCAAAACAATACAATACATAAAATAGGAAGTGAATAAGGTGCTAAAACAGAAATACAGGAACTGAAAACAAAACAAAATACGGGGTATAAAATTAAACAGACAATGAATGAAGATTAGAAAATATGAATATAAAACTAAAGTATAATTTTCATGTAAATGTGGCTGTTTGTCTTCCTGTAATAAGGTCAGCAGAGTCTCTCTCTCTCTCTCTCTCTCTCAAATTCAAATTCAAATGAGCTTTATTGGCATGACTTGCACAGTATTGCCAAAGCATTGTCCATTACGTGAGTAAGGAATAAACGATTATATAATGCATAAACAAAACAAGAAAAGATCTGTAAAATAATTAAGTAAATAAGTACATGTGTACACAAACAAAAAAATACAAACAAGAAAAATATTAAAGACATTGTTTAAAAAAACTAAAACAGCTGCACAACAGCACATGAAAGCAATGCTCTTGCTTCAGTTTTGTCCACTGGCTGACAGTCTTAGTTTGTGACAGGCTGATACATATCTTGCTGCTGTTATGATCATTTTGGAATCTTCCCCTAAAATGTGACTTAATTTTTCTGTATTTGGTAATGCCATAAAATGTGGTTTAATTTGTTGGAATTTGGGGAAATATGCAGCTCTAATGTAATCACAGTGCAGTAAGTAATGTTCCTCTGTTTCCAGCTCTTTCTCTCTCTCTCTCTCTCTCTCTCTCTCTCTCTCTCTCTCTCTCTGTCGGGGGAGGAACAGGTCGAGTCACCTGAAGCAGGAAGTTGAGGAATAAAGGTGTCATTAAAACACAAGATCAGCGCTTTCTAGCGCACACATACGCGCGCTATACATCACCGGACTGATCACTGGGAGAATATGGTAGGTTAGATTTAATTATGTTTTATAAACGTTTACATAATAAACGTGTATTGTGTAACAGCTGAGACAGGCATTCACTCTAGTAGATTACATTAAAGTAACGCTTTACCCTTCTTACTTTAAAACTACAAACCGTTTAGAAGTTGCTTTAGTGTTTTACCCAGGGTCCGAAGGGCTGAAGCGCAGTTTAGTTGAATGCCCCTCGAGCTTGAAACGTAGACAGCTGGAGAAGTTGAGAAGGTATCGTAGCGTCATTGGCAGTATATTAGAGTTTAGTCGTGTATGTCTGTATTATAGCCCTGTGTGTGCAGGAGTTTTACACTGTATGTGGTCTCTTATTTAATCGATGAATCAGAAACTCTTCATGGAAAGTGTTGTAGAAGTAGGGGAAGATATGTCATTATAGAATTTAACAGAGGACACAGGTCTGGAATGCACGATTTTAATAAACAGGTGCTCACTGCTTTGTGTGTCAAAAGTTCACTGCATTAAATATCTACAGTTGTAATACTGCAGCAATTAGTAAAAGCAAAGAGGAAAACTCCACCTGATATAAAGCTCTATGAATGTATTTTGTTTATCATGTGCGTTGGAGTGCATGAGTACATAATGTTACCATTATTCAAAGATGATGCCTGAGCCCCTTGGACAGTCTGGAAACCGATTTAAAGCAATTTCCCACATTTATTAGTAAAATAGCAAGTCACTACTGGGTTGATCTCCGTGTATTTTGCGTGCACTGAACCATTTTCACTGGCCTAGAAATAGTCCAATACCCTCAGATAAATAAGTCTGTCAAAATTCTGATTATATTGCAAATAAATATCAAAGTCAACTCAGAAACAACATGTAACCTTTGAAGGATAGATTACACTTTTAAAACTGTTGTACTTTATATTTACTGTATTCTAATATGTAATAATTACAAGACTACAATTTTAAATAAGTTTTTTCTTTTCTTTTTTTTTTTTTGGCAATATCCATGCATTATTTTTGGGAGGTTGATGAAGGATTAAATTGTACTTATACATAAATGATATGGTCACTGTAATTGTGTTGTTCATTAAGTTATTACTGGTGTTACATTTATTACATTCATTGCAGTTATACATGCTCCCCTTCTGTTTTAATGGTGGGTAATATATTCCTGATCACATTTTTAGTCATTTTCTCAAATTATATGGAAAGTTTTCCTAGCAAAACTTGGATTTTAATAACCCTAGTCAAAATTCCTATAGGAATGTGTACAGGATTCCTAGTATAATTTAGAAACAATCCTGAAGGACCCTATAATCATTCAAGAGTTTACTGGACTTTTATTCTGATTTGATAGTATATGAAATTCCACTTGGGTGGGTGGAAGTGGTAGTATCAAGATAAAGTGATTTTTGCAAGTTGTAATGCATTCTTTACAACTGGTTCCCAATTACAATAGAAATTCCATACTAAAAATATATAAATTGATTGCTCAGAAGAAATAATGAATGAGTGGATGAATGAATTTATGAAGATCAAATCATGTAAAGCATAAAATATGTGCATGTATAAAGAAACAACCTTATAACAAAAAAGTACCTTGTTCTACTGTTTACATTTTATATTTATTCAAATGTATGTAAATATAAAGTTTAATTGCAATTTATAACTTGCATTGTAATGACTTGTTTTTTTCCCATTTATTTGTTTATGTTTCAGCCTTATTCAGAAGCAAGAGCAACATGTCAGGGCAGCATATGGATGACACAGCAGCTCTTACACTGAAAAACCTCCAACATACGACGAGATGCAGTCGAGGTGTTACCATAAATCCGCTGGCCTGGGCCAAGACAGACCTGACCTCCATGACCTACAGATGAAGGTCAACTTCTTTCGTAAGCTGGGTTACTCTCCGCAAGAGGTGAAGGCCGCTCTGAGGAAGCTCGGCCTGGGGACGGACACCAACGCGGTGCTGGGGGAGCTGGTGCGTTCAGGGGCCAAGGCCGTGCCCTCCTCTAGCTCAGACAGTGATGATGGTGGGTTCAGTTTGCCCCATCAGGGAGGAAGCTCATCTAGGGGACAGGACTCAATGCTGGAGGACACCTCTGAACCCGAAAGTGACCTGAAACCAATTGTTATTGATGGCAGCAACGTGGCCATGAGGTGAGGACATGGTACTACTGGCCTTTTTTCTTCTAGAATTGTTCAGTAGTCTTTCAATCGAAACAGAATTGAAATTGAATTGGAGATTGAAAACTAAGCAGAGTTTTGAGGGTTTGCCAGTTTAACTAGTATCAACAAGTTGACATTACAAAGGGAAATGCATGACAGCTGCACTCTGGTAGTGAATAAACTTTTCCCAAATTTTACAAGGCTTTCACTTTGATTCCACTTTTTTTTTATGTTGGTTCACCTCAGATTGTTGTAACAGTAGGAACGTTTTTTTAAAACGTATTTATAAAAACATGACTATCACATCCAAATAATGCCACAAATACAGACTTGTTGATATTTCTTTATTTGGAAGAAACATCAATTGTTTAATAATTAATTTCAAAAATAGTAACTAGTGCGTTCAATGTAATTTTACTTACCACTTCCCATAGTGAATTGCTCATATTGCCTTTGGGCTTTAAACTTAGACCTGGTTCTTCTGAAAAGGTTTGTACTTCCTCTTTATCCATGCTTCTCTGTTCTCCAGTATGCAAATAATATGCACTTTTTTAACCATTTCGCTTCCAGGAGGCAAAGGTCTCAGGCTCAACACACTCAGCAACATTTTTAGTCATGCATTCTTCAAAGGTTGCACTAGGGAATTTTGTGAAAGACATTCTTCCTTGAAATGAAGGGTTTATAAGTAGTCTAGGAGAGGTGGTAAATTACAAGACTTTATGCACATTCTGTGTGAAAGACTATTAATGCATTGGTATTTGTGGTAACATCATGACGTAATGGAAATGGCTGTTGTTCTTTCGTGTGTTTTGTTGGGTGTAGCTTCCCAGTCAAAACAAACATTTCGGTCATCATTTCTGTCTGTCTTATCTCCCGGTTTTTCTTTATCAGTAGTACTATAAACATATCTGACACACATCTGTCAACAACTACAGTTTGCGTTCCAGTTGTTGTACTGTTGTAGTATTCCATAATAAGTTTATGTAACTCGTGTTGTATTTTAGCTTGCCTTCTAGTTGCATTAGTGCTATAAGTAATTCCAACATCCACAGCTGTATATATGTATATATATATATATATATACAGTATATATACACACACACACACATATATATATATATATATATATATATATACACAGTAGTCAACATTTGAAGTGAATCATAAAAGTTCATCAAAATTGTCCTTAGACGAGAATGGGTATTGTTTTGGTTTTAGGACAACTTTGATGAAAGGTTTTGATCCACTTCAAATGTTGACTACTATATACTGTATATTAATAATAGATTATTCATTTAAATACTTATAAGTCATCTTGAGGCCCCCTAGTGGGCCCCGGACCCCTGGCTGCTTTAAACTATTAAAACAGTCTGTATATGCATGTAAAATGCATAATAAGGCATTTCTAACTACATTGCCCTCCACTAATATTGGCACCCTTGGTAAATTTGAGCAAAGGTGGCTGTGAAAATAAATCTGCATTGTTTATCCTTTTGATCTTTCATCATTGAAGTAAAACAATTTTAAAAATTGGGGAAAACGCACATTGTGAAATAAATGTTTTTTCTTCAATGCATGTTGGCCACAATTATCTTGAGTAAAATGTTTCTGAAGTATACTCCCATTCATATTTACCTTTTTTTTAGCACACCAGTGTTAAATTTGCCCAGCCATGACTTCCTGTTCCACAGGATTATAAATAGGAGCAACACAAAGACCAAATTCCCTTAATCATCCATCACAATGAGAAAAAAAAAAACAAAGAATATAGTTCTGATATGCAGAACAAGATTGTTGAGCTTCACAAAATAGAAAGTGGCTGTAAGAAAATAGCTAAAGCAATGAAAATCCCAATTTCCACCATCAGGGCAATAATTAAGATGCTCCAATCAACTTAATATGTTACAAATCTGCCTGGAAGAGGACGTTTGTCGATATCGTCCTAATGCACGATGAGGAGGAGAGTTAGAGTGGCCGAAGTCTCTTCAAGGATCACAGCTGGAGAATTGCGGAGATTAGTTGAGTCTTGGGGTCAGAAAGCCTAAAAAATATATCAAACTCCGGCATATTCAGTTGTCAGACATGATTGGAACTTCAAACGGGACTGGCTTCTATGGTCAGATGAAACTTAAAAAAAGAGCTTTTGGCAGCAAACCCACCAGATGCACTTGGTGCAAACAGGGATAAAAAGTAGCCCATGCCCACAGTTAAATATTCTGCTGGATCTTTAATGTTGTGGGCCTATTCTTCTGCCGGAGGTCCTGGACATCTTGTTCAGATATTGGCATCATGTATTCTTTCAAATACCAACAGATAAATCTAAACCTGACTGCCTCTGTTAGAAATCTTATAATGGGCCGTGGTTGGATTTTCCATCAGGACAGTGATTCAAAGCAAACATCAAAATCAACACAAAAATGTGTCACTGAGCACAATATGAAACTTCTGCCATGGCCGTCCCAGTTCCCTGACCTGAACCTTATAGAAAATGAGTGAGGTGAACTGAAGAGAGGAAGCACCAACATGGAGCTGTGAATCTGAAGGATCTGGAGGGATTCTGGATGAAAGAATGTTCTCTGATCTCTTGTCAGGTGTTCTCCAAACTCATCAGGCATTATAGGAGAAAACTCAGAGCTGTTATCTTGGGAAAAGGACGTTGCAATATTTGGGTGCCAATAATTGTGGCCAATGTGAACTAGAGAAAAACATTTATTTCATTATAAGATTTTCCCCCCACTTGTTTTACTTCAATGACAGGTTAGAATTTTTTGAATGAAAGATCAAAAGGATAAACTATGCAGATTTATTTTCACAGCCACCTTTGCTCATATTCACCAATGGTGCCAATATTAGTGGAGGGCACTGTATCTGAGCAATTCATGTGATTTACTACAGGCAACACACATCGCCAAACCACACAGAATTATTAAAGAGCCGTTTACACAGGACTTGTAAGGAGACTTAAAAAATTTATTTGACATGGCATTAAAAAAAAAACATTACATTCATGGTGTGAGACCTAACCACCAAAGACCTCTAACGTGTACAGACCAGTGGTTTTTGGCATGCATATTCACCGATTTACTCATTTGCCAATTTCATTTATCTCTCTTTTTTACTGTCTCTCTTGTTCTCTTTTAGTCATGGGAACAAGGAAGTGTTTTCCTGCCGTGGGATTGAGCTGGCAGTTAATTACTTCCTTGACCGAGGACACAGAAATATCACTGTGTTTGTGCCTTCCTGGAGAAAAGAGCAGCCCAGACCTGATGTACCTATTTCAGGTAGAGACACTCCCTCAGCACTTTTGGTAAAAATGAGTCATCACAGACCGATTTGTCTGAAAAGCGAAAACGCCCATCTGACTGCACAGACTCAAATATGCCTATACTTCACACTGCAAAAAAAAAATATTTTCTTCAGCATTATTTTTGTCAGGTTTTTCAGTAAACATACACTACCGTTCAAGAGTTTGGTGTCAGTAAGATTTTTTTTTAATCCAGCTTTGATCACAGCAATAAATTACAGTTTAAAATATATTCACATAGAAAACAGTTATTTTAAATTGCAATATATTCACAATATCACTGTTTTTACTGTACTTTTGATCAAATAATTGCAGCCTTGGTGAACATAAGAGACGTCTTTCAAAAACATTAAAATATTACTGACATCAATACATTGTTGTAAAGCTGAAGCTTTTGACTCTGTTGTGCATTAATAAACAATGTGGTGTTTTCACATTGCAAAAATTAACATGTCTTCTCATCTGTTTATAACTTCAACTATAGCATAATTTTGTCAAATGTTGCCGTTCATTAGTTTGTTGCAAAACAGTCCCTGTGTACATCTGGTACTGGTACAGCATGCTAGTGCAAAATGGCCTTTGTATTAGGACTTCAGGTTTATCAGGCCAGAGGTGTTGATGTGGAGATAATAATCTCACTTGTTTATGTCCCTGGACTGTCTCTCTTTTGTTGTGAAAGCCCCTGCTCAGATTCCTCAAATCAATTTGAGCAAGAACAGTAATAACAAAACAAGAAGAATAAGGAAGAGTTAAGTTTCCTGTAGGTCTCAATGGGAATTCCCCACCAGGAAGTTCAAGAGATTTCCTTATCACCTTGAGTTTCACTGTGAATCGTTAATCGAGTCTGGTGCTGTGTGATGAATTATTGCCTCTTTCCTGTTTAATAGATGATGGCCTGTGTTCTTGGGAATCTTTCAGTTTACCACCTCCCCTAAGTAGCATTTGATATGGTTACCTTTGGTGGATATTAAATGCTAATTTGGGGGAATAACCATTTGTTTTGAATCTGTAATGTAGAAAACTGGTCAAGCAAGGGTAATTGCATCAAAAATTAGTTACAGCTTAAAGGAGTTGTCTATAATAATTGTCAAATTGTTTCAAATTGATGGGAGTTATGGTCCAGTTATTCTATCAGCGACTGGCAAATAATGTCCCATGACTATAAGAAAGACAGCCTTCATTCCAAAGTCATGCTAAAAATTGTCTACAAAAGTAATGAAAAATGTAAAAAGTGTTTGTCTTTATTTCCAGATCAGCATATTTTGGAAGAGCTGGAAGGGAAGAAGATTCTTGTATTTACACCTTCACGAAGGGTCGGAGGAAAGCGTGTGGTCTGCTATGACGATCGGTTTATTGTCAAATTAGCTCACGATCTGGATGGCATTATAGTGTCGAACGACACATATCGTGACCTGCAAAGCGAACGTCCAGAGTGGAAACGTTGCATTGAGGAGAGATTGCTTATGTACTCCTTTGTTAATGACAAGTATGTTCTTACAAATATTCTTCAATAGCTGCTAATGCTTTTGGCAGTACCTCATCTTATTCCTATTCATTCACCACAGGTTTATGCCACCTGATGACCCTCTCGGTCGTCATGGACCCAATTTAGATAATTTCCTTCGGAAAAAGGTGATGTTGCTTGACCACAAGCGACAACTCTGTCCATATGGTAAGTAGTTATCAGGTTCTGTCATTCAGAATCATATATGCCATATTAACCACAAACTACTAATTGAAATACATTTCTAGGGTGGTTAATTTTATGTGTTAGTTCAGTGCAACTTATAAAAATATAGCCCAATAAAAAATGGACATCATTAATCATGCCCAATGACTAATTTTCCTACCATCAAAGACATTCAAGCTGGATTTAACACCCTGTAGGCCAGTGATAAGCTCAAGCTCGATTAAAAGAAAACAAAGCAAAATGGTATACTGACTTCTCAAACAATTGTAAAGTCTGATTTCAACTGCAATTTTCTTCAGTTGGCTGGCTTTTCTTAGCAAATACTGATATATGTGATTTGATGTAAATTGATTAAAGTTCCCATATTATGCTAATTTACAATTTCATAATTTTATTATTGGGGTCTGCTAGAATACAGTTACATTATTTAAAGTTCAAAAAGCACATTATTTAACTAATACTGCTCATTGCTGCAGCAACTCTTTTCTGCCCGAAAGACTCACTGTCCTGTCTCTTTAAAGCCCACCTTTCTGAAAGCTCCAATCTGCTCTGATTGGTCAGCCACTTAAAGCGTGTATCAAAAATGTAACGCCCCTTACCATAACTGGGTTTCAGCTTCAGAGGCTTCATGGGCAGCTGTAAACAGAACGATGACTATGGTAACTGTTGTGTTGGTATTGGAAGTCCATACAATGTCCAAACAGCATCTATTTGACATTGTAAAGTCACCTATACAACAGTTCCTTGAGATTAGGCCAGAGTAGCCAGTAAGTGGGCATTATGCAAATGTTTAACATAGTGATGGATATAACAGCATGACTACAAACAAGACGTTTCAGGCAAGTGTTTTTTTGCTGGAGAGATTAAATCCCATTGGTGTCAGCTTTGTTATTTGTACCTTTGCAGACTGTTTACATCTGGGGTGTCTGCTCCTGCTCCTTGAGGGCCAATGTTCTGCAGAGTTTAGCTTAAACCAGCTCCAACACACTTCGGGTTAATTTCTAGTGAAGTTTCTAGTGAGTCTGAAGATTAGCTTTAGGTGTGTTTAATTAGGGTTGAAGCTAAACTCTGCAGGACAGTGGCCCTCCAGGAACAGGTTTGGATACTTCTGGTTTACATGCAAAAAAAGCTATAACACACTAAAGGTGAAATCAAAAAGCATAATAGGAGCCCTTAAATAAATCTGCATTTCCTGTAATTCATTCATTCATATATTTTTAATCGTTTGATAGCCCTAGTATTTGACCTAACTCTATATCGGAGGTTTTCAGTCCTGCTCATGGAGACCCATTGTTCTACAGGGTTTAGCTTAAACCAGCTCCAACACACTTCGGGTTAATTTCTAGTGAAGTTCCTAGTGAGTCTGAAGACCTTGATTAGCTTTAGGTGTGTTTAATTAGGGTTTAAGCTAAACTCTGCAGGACAGTGGCCCTCCAGGAACCGGTTTGGATACTTCTGGTTTACATGCAAAAAAAGCTATAATCACACTAAAGGTGAAATCAAAAAACATAATAGGAGCCCTTAAATAAATCAGCATTTCCTGTAATTCATTCATTCATATATTTTTATGTATATCTATATCAGAGGTTTTTAGTCCTGCTCGTGGAGACCCATTGTTCTACAGAGTTTAGCTCCAACCCTAAACAAACACACCTGAATCGAGGTCTTCAGGATTACTTGAAAATCACAGGCAGGTGTGTTGGAGCACGTTGGAAATAAACTTTGCATGGGAGTGGGTCTCCATGAGCAGGATTCTCTCTGTCGACATACAAGGTGCATGAATAGAAAGAAGTAGACCAGGGGTGGCCAACCTTGGACCTGGAGAGCCACAGTCCTGCAGAGTTCAGCTCCAACCATAATCAAACACACCTGAACAAGCTAATCAAGGTCTAAGGGTTAGTAGAAAGCTACAGGCAGGTGAGATTTTATCAAGGTTGGAGCAAAACTCTGCAGGACTGTGTCTCTCCAGAACTGACGTTGGCCACCTCTGAAGTACACCAAGGATGAGCAAATCTGGTCTTGGAGGTCTACTGTCCTGCAGAGTTTACTTCCATCCCTAATCAAACACACCTTAAAAATCTATCCTATGTCTCCAAGGTTGCTAGAAAAAAAGACAGGTATTTTTGATTATGAATGGAAATAAACTCAGGATAGCAACCCTCCAGGACTTATGTTGCACATTCCTGAAGTAGACCTTATAACACATTTGTCATTTTACTCTTCAGGAAAAAAATGCACATATGGGATCAAGTGTAAGTTCTACCACCCAGAGCGCACAAACCAGTCACAGCGTTCTCTAGCCGATGAGCTTCGAGAGAATGCCAGACGGTCTGGTTCAAAAGAGGACAGCAGAGTAACTGGGCCACTAAAAGGCATGTACCCAAGAAATGACCCTGGTTTTGGGTCCTGCTCACCCTCTTTGGAGCAAGAACTGGAACAAAAGCTCAACTTGGATCCCAAGAGCTCTGACGGCAGGGATGTTATGCTCCAGTACTGGGACGACATTTTGTCCACAAAAAAGCCCTTATATACAGCCACAGTGGGACAACGCAGTGCTTTGGCAGACAGAACCAGTCTGCTAGCACCTTACCCAACAAACCCTTCGTCCATTTTCAGTTCTGACTCAGGGCTTGGATCCTACCAAAGCCAGTTTTCAGATCCATCCCAGAGCATTGAGTTGCATAGGATGAGATCCAATCATTCACCAATGTCTGGTAACCCTGGTGTACCTGCAGGTGGCCAATGCTACTATGATAACATGAGTCCTTTCTCCAACCATCAGCCCAAATTTGGTGCCTGCAGCTCCCTACCTCTGCCTAACCCTGTCCAGCATTACAGTCTTCCTGCTTACGGTGCCTGGTCTTACCCTTTCTTCTTACCACAGGCAACCAGTTTACCTGAACCTATACCCTGTCCTAGCTCGCACATGTCTCCCGGTGTCTATGGAAGCCAGAAGCACTCAGGCATGCCACAGTCCAATGCTTTCCAGGAAGAAAGAGAGGAGGTCAGGAAGAAGCTTCATGCGATTTTTAACCCGCATCATGTAAACAAAGTTATGGAAATGTTCCCGCAGCTGAAAGATGCGCAGCAGTTGGCAGCAAAGGTTCTCAAACTCAAGTCCAGTGGAGAGTTCTACTGATTCACTGAAACTTTGGGATCATAAAAAAAGACGGCATGCCAAGTTTCTCGAAAGAAAGAGTCTCTACACTCTCAGAAAAAATTAGCAAAAATTACCTTTTTAGGGGTACCGTTTTACCCTTAACAAGTTTGTAGTAGTACTTGGTAGTAAAGGTACCTATTACTACTCTAAGGTACTAGTATACACCTTTTAGGGGGAGATAAGATACAGATTTGTCATTGGGGCACTCCCCAAACTTTGTACCTTTTTACCCCTAAATATTCATAGTAGTACTTTAAAGGTACCCATTACATCTCTAGTAATATGCAGCTTTTAGGCGTAGATAATGTACAAACTTGGCCCTTTAGGGGTACAACAGCTTGTCACTGGGACATTCCCTGAACTTTGTACCTTTTTTTTTTTTTTACACCAACAGATTCATAGTAGTACTTTTAGAGGTACCTTTTACCACTGCTATTACTTGCTACCACTTTAAAGGTACCTATTACTAATAGGCACCTTCGAGGGTAGATAAGGTTCAAACTTGTCCATTTAAGGGTACTGCCCCATTGACAAGGTGTTGTACCTCTAAAGGTAAAATTTTTGCAATTGTACCTTTATTTCTGTAGCTTCGGTAGCACTTTTCTGTGTTTTGTGCTCCTTTAAAATCTCAGAAACCTTAATGACTTATCACATAGTACGTGTGGTAACTCTGTATGACTACAAAGTCAAATGTGTGTCTAGATGTTTTTAAGAGGTTGATGCACATTGCATCAATTGTTGCTCCTAATGTGTAGCAAACTGTACAGTACCTTGGCTCGAAGGCTACAGATTTGGTTTTGGACAGAACCTGAAATGTAATTTGAGCAGTCTAAATATAGTTGTATGTAATTGCAGTAATTAAGGAACAGCCCTGTTTTCAATGTTCAGAGTAATTTTGTAGTTAGTAAGTCTGCTGCTAATTGTTCATTCAAAGCAGCTCCACCACAGAATCACTTAAAATAGTAGTAGGTGTGATTCCTTGTCTCCTGCACTCTTTTCATTGTATTTCTTTGTTTCGGGTATTAGGGGTGGGAATCCTCTGATAGATTTGTATTACAATACTTAAGTCAAGCACTGTGATTTGACTCTGTGATGCATTGCATTTTGTTGAAACTTACCAAAGTGCTGGACATCATATTTAATTGTGCTTCAATGTTATGTTTCATATCAGGTTGGTTCTACTATGTAACTCTGAGCTTGTGGATTTTGACGATTTGAATGTACAAAGGACATCTCACATCTTTCCTTCTATGCAAAATTTACTTTCATCATCTCATTGTTCCAACATCCGCTCTCAAACAACAGAAGAGCAAATTATTTGCACTAATTAGTCATGATTTTACATTTATACATGTCAATATGTCAAAGGCTTGACGTAACGATGTATATTATACAATGAATAATTATAAAAAATATTGAGGCTTTAGATGTTAATTCAACATAATGATGAAAGTTGTTATTATAATATATTATGCTGATGTTTTATCCACTGTTTTCAAATGAGCATATAGGCATTTGTGTAATCATAACACATTTATGTCTTCTAACATCTATATGAATGTGAACAAATTCATAGACACTATCAGTGAGTACGAGTTTGTACAATTTCATGTTTTCTCTTTAGAGGAGACAGTCATAGCAGATTTTTAATTATAGCATCTGTTTGCAAAGATGTTCCATAGAAATTCTCTTTTGCGCTCTTGTTCTGTTAATTTTTCAGTTCTAAAAATTTCATAAAAGTCAACGATATCATTCAAAGCCTTTATATATAATGCATTAAAGGTATTCATAATGTAAGTTGTAATGCATTATATTTTTCAGAATTAATTGTAACCAAGTTTAAAATGCATTATATAGTTTGTCATGTGTTTTAATGCATTATACTTTCTAAAGGTGTAACAATGAATCGTTAAGTATCATAATGTATTATAACTATGGTTACAATTATTCATTTGATCATACAATGCAATTTTAATGCATTATATGTAAAGACTTTAAATAAAGTGTTTCTAAATCAACTGCTTTAACATAGATTGTCATGTGTAGTTCATGGTGTCCAAGCAGCAACTTGCAACATGTTTATATCCTGCCAGTGCATTATAATCATTAATGTGAACAGGAAACAAGTTCTCAGTTTTGTATTGGCAAATGCAATAAAAAAACAAAAATGATCTTCTTGCTTCTTGTCCCTTAAACAGTAATGAAAATAAGTCATTAAAAATTCCTCTCACTACCCTCACTAATTAATGCCATGATTAAAGGTAAAATATTTAATAAAATTGAAAATGACAATAATAAGAGGACCACAGTAAGCAGTAACAAAAAAAAAGTTGTGAAAAAAAAAAAATCTGCCCTGTACAGTGAAAACCGGGATTCATCCGTAAAGAGAGAACCTCTCCAAAGTGCCAGACGCCATCGAATGTGAGCATTTGCCCACTCAAGTCGGCTACGACGACGAACTGCAGTCAGGTCGAGACCCCAATGAGGACGACGAGCATGTAGATGAGCTTCCCTGAGACAGTTTCCGACAGTTTGTGCAGAAATTCTTTGGTTATGCAAACCGATTTTTGCAGCAGCTTTCCGGGTGGCTGGTCTCAGACGATCTTGGAGGTGAAGATGCTGGATGTGGAGGTCCTGGTTAGGCGTGGTCTGCGGTTGTAAGGCCTTGTGAGTGTACTTGGATGTACTCTGAAATGCATTTGGAGATGGCTTATGGTAGAGAAATTAACATTCAATTCACGGGCAACAGCTCTGGTGGACATTCCTGCAGTCAGCATGCCAATTGCACGCTCCCTCAAAACTTGCGACATCTGTGGCATTGTGCTGTGTGATAAAACTGCACATTTTAGAGTGGCCTTTTATTGTGGCCAGCCTAAGGCACACCTGTGCAGTAATCATGCTGTCTAATCATCATCTTGATATGTCACACCTGTGAGGTGGATGGATTATCTCGGCAAAGGAGAAGTGCTCACTAACACAAATTTAGACAGATTTGTGAACAATATTTGAGACAAATAGGCCTTTTGTGTACATAGAAAAAGTCTTAGATCTTTGAGTTCAGCTCATGAAAAATGGGGGCAAAAACAAAAGTGTTGCGTTTATAATTTTGTTCAGTGTAGTATGTTAATATACAAAGACATTTCCCATGCAACCAGTGGTACCATAATTAGTAAATGACAAACACAATCTTCATGAACTTTTTTATAAACATCAATATAAGGGAATATGCACATTTCTTATGTGTTCACTTTATTGGTTTCACTAAAACATGTATAATTAATCCTGCATCCAAGTTTTGCAATCCTGCAATCCAAGTTTTAAAATATGCAAATACTGTAGTCTCTCAATTAATATGAGCTGTAAAAATACTGCATGCATCATAATTTTTAAAAAAAGGGGGAAAAAACAGCACAATGTTTTAACAGTTTTAGATGGAGATTAACGTACTCGGTTACTAACGTAACCTCGGTTCCCTGAGATACGGGAACGAGTACTGCATTTGCTAGACACATATGGGAAAAAGCCTTTTTTCTCCTGAACTGAAGCCTATTTCATTCACGCAGTGAAACTGCACGGCCATTGATTCGTGCAGGGCTTTAAAAACAAACCAATGGCGCAGCAGCGGAGCTGCACGAGCCTATGACGATGAAGCCCGCCAAAGCCCGCCAGAATGGGCGGGGCATCTCCCTATATAAGCGGGTGCTCGCCACAGGATTCTCAGGTTTACTTTTGACTGAAGCAACGACTGAGTCGTGCAGCTACATAGCACGGCAAGCAACGCAGTACTCATTCCCGTATCTCAGGGAACCGAGGTTACGTTAGTAACCGAATACGTTCCCTTTCGATACTTCACTCGTACTGCGTCTTGCTAGACACTGTAAGGGAAACAGGTCAATAATTTAGCTCAAAGGGAATCATTTAAGATTTTAAAGGGAACTCCACCATTAATATGCAAGGGAATTAGGACAGAATCACTGTTTTACGGCTGATCACTGAGACGGCCAGCGAGTCAGTGAACGAGCCGTATGACAGCAATTCTGCAATGGATATCAATATCCAAAATATAGTGAAAACACTATTAATTAGCACATGTAACAAGATCGGCAGTTTAAGACATTAACTTGTGAGCACAAAACACAAGATACTTCTCTTTTCCATATAAATAAGGCTTTATTGGATAAATCTAAGACATATAAACTAATCTAACACATGAACACACGCATTCACACAAGTTTTCAGAAAGAGAGAGAGTGAGGAAATAATTAAAGAGAATGAAAATGTGAAATCCCAAGTTTACAGCAATATGTGCCATTGTATAGATCTGAACAACCATCAATCACTTAATTAACCCTCGCACTGAGTGCCTCAATGCACCATTAAATGCACCAGTTCAGCTCTCTGGAGGTACTCGCGTTTCTGTGTTGCGGGGTTCCCTTCCTTGTCTGCTGAAAGGGGTTTCCCGAGGTTGCTGATTGGCCGAATTCCAGACAGGCAGGGCTAATTGAGAGCGCCTGCAGGTCCCATATTCGCTTTACTGATGCTAGTGTTAGAAGCAGAGCAGTCTTCAGCGATAGCGACCTAATGTTGGCAGCCTGTAGCGGCTCGAAAACGGGGCCCTTCAGGGCCCTCAGCACAGTGGGCAGGTCCCATGAAGGGACGGTAGGGGGACAAGGCGGATTCAGCCTCCTTGCACCCTTCAGGAAGCGGATGACCGTGCTATTTCTGCCCACTGATTGGCCCTCAATAGTGACATGAGAGGCCGCTATAGCCTCCACATAGACTTTGAGCGTGGATGGAGCGTGGCTTATCCAGCAGCTCTTGTAGAAAAGACAGCACCTCTGCTAATAGAGGCATCTCGTAGACGGAGCTCTAGCCTCCGAAATTGTGTTTAAGACTCGCTCTGGGAGGCATGAAGGCTCCCGCCGAGTGGCCAGAGGTGCAGGGCTCATAGGTCGGGCCGAGGATGCCATAATGTCCCGTTCGCTTGAGAGAGGAGATCCCGTCTCAGTGGAACAGGCCAAGGGGCCGCTATCAGTAGCTGAGTCATCTCTGATAGCCACAGCTGGTTCATCCACGGGGGGCTACCAGGAGAACCCTGTGTTTTTGTTCCCTCACTCGCCAATTACCTGTGGGATCAGAGCGATTGGGGGGAAAGCATAAAGAAGGAGGTTGGGCCAATTGTGGGCCAATGCGTCCCTGGTCTTTGAGAAATAAATTTGGCAGTGAGAGTTGTCTTCTGAGGCGAAGAGGTCTACCTCGGCCATGGCGAAGATCTCCCAGATTTTCTGAACCGTTTGCGGATGGAGCGTCCACTCTCCTGAGGGGACATTGCTCCTTGATAACATGTCTGCTCCCCGGTTAAATTTTGCCCGGTATATGTGCTGCCTTTAGCGAGCGCAGGTTGGGTTGAGCCCACTCTAAGAAGCGCTCCACTAGCATGAAGAGGCGCTTTGAAGAGAGGCGTCCCTGGCGATATATGTAGGACACAACCAACATGTTGTACGATCGGATTAGCACATGGTGCCCTTTCAGGACTGGCAGGAAGAACTGACAGGCTCGACATACTGCTAACATTTCCAGGCAGTTGATGTGGAAGCCTTTTTCCGCCATCGACCAGTGGCCGAAGGTCGGTATGCCCTCGCACAGCGCCCCTCAACCTGAGTTGGTGCCGTCTGTTCTGACAACTGTCCTTCTGTGAACCATCCCCATGGCCACGCCCTGTTCCATCCAACGAGAGTTCTTCCAGGGGGTCAGGGACGATACACAGGCCTGACTCACCCTGATATGCAGGCGTCCGTGATGCCACGCATGGAATGGAACCCGTGGTTTCAACCAGCGCTGAAGGGGGCGCATACGCAGCAGACCCAACTGTAACAATGCTGCTGCCATGAGGCCCAGGTCTTTTGAAATGCTTTGAGAGGGCGAGCGGTACCGATTTTGAAGGAGGTCGCCATTCTCCGTATGGCCAGAGCTCGTTCTGGCGGGACTACAGCTTTCATTTGAGCCTAAGATTGTTCCCAGGAACGAGATTCGTTGGCTGGGAAGCAATGAGCTCTTGGCAAAATTGACCCCGAGTCCCAGGCACTCCAGATGGCTGAGGAGGAGGGCTCTGTGAGATATTAGTTCTGCCTCCGACTGGGCCAGGACGAGCCAGTCGTCGAGGTAATTGATAATACGGACTCCCATCTGTCTCAGAGGGGAGAGAGTCGCATCCATGCACTTCGTAAAAGTGTGGGGGGCCAGGGACAGCCCGAAGGGAAGGACCGTATATTGGTAAGCCACACCCTCGAAGGCGAATCTCAAGAATGGCCTGTGACGAGGGGCTATCTGGATGTGAAAGTATGCATCCTTCAGGTCCAGGGAAAAGAACCAGTCTCTCGAGCGAATTTGCGCGAGGATCTGTTTCAGTGTAATCATCCTGAACAACCTCCTTATGAGGGCGCGATTCAGGTGTCTGAGATCGAGGATGGGCCAGAGGCCACCATCTCTTTTGGGGACGAGAAAGTAATGGCTGTAAAGGCCTGATTCGCTCTGGGCTGGAGGAACCCTTTCCACGGCTCCTTTTGCCAGCCAATTCATCACCTCTGAGCGCAGGACATGAGCGTCCTTGCTCTGCACAGAGGTGGGGACCACGCCGCTGAAGCGCGGGGGTCTTCGAGCGAATTGGAGTGAATATCCTCGCTTTATTATCCCCATAACCCATTCCGACACCCTGGGGATGGCCTGCCAGGCCTCAGCCTGCGTGACGAGGGGTTGAATTAACTCGGGTGACTGGCCGCATGGGGGCAGAACACGTACGAGTGATGGAAGAGGAAGTTTGCTCTCTTTTTGTAAATGTTTGTGTTTTATTATTTTTCCCGCTATCACAGCGGTCGGATGCTTGGGCGCATGAACCCATTGTTTGCACAAAACACATTTCCCTCTGTACCCGGAGCTGAACGGGGTGTCGGGCTGTCCGGCCATGGCGAGATCTGACCCCATCCTCTTCCTGTCTCGTGGATCAGAATCTTGGGTCGGGGTCCCTGGCGCTTAGGAAGAGGGTAGCGTCTGGCCGAGCGAGAGCGTCCCCGCGTCTTCTGCGCTTTAGCGGGCTGAACAGCGGGGGTGGCAGGCGCTGGTTTCGCAGGCTGTTGAGTCGGCACAGATTTTGGCCGAGCTGAGACGGTAGCGGAGCTGGAGCACTTAGGCAGGAAATGTCACATAGCCTGGGACGACTTCTGTGCCTCCGTGAAGCGTTCAGCAAACCCTTCGACCGCTGGGCCGCTGGGCCGCTTGGGGGAGACAGGAGCATTGAGGAAGGGGATCTTATCCGCGTCTTTCATCTCCGTCAGCGTCAACCATTCAACCATATAGAGCACCACAAGGCTGGCCATCGATTTCCCAATCGCCTGGGCGGTGGTCTTGGTGGCGCGTAGAGCCAGGTCCGTCGCGCTCCTCAGATCCCTGAGG